>NW_024582858.1:117803-129766 GCF_018398535.1 Haplochromis burtoni | reverse complement strand
AGAGAGAGAGGTAGAGAGATGTATAAATCACAACGATATTGTAAAGTAAAGACCCTACAATAATACAGAGAAATCCCCAACAATCGGACGACCCCCTATGAGCAAGCACTTGGAGACAATGGGAAGGAAATCTCCCTTTTAACAGGAAGAAACCTCCAGCAGTTTCAGGGAGGGGCACTTATCTTTCACAACCCGTTAGGAATGAGTAACCAAACCCGGCTTACCCATTCCTGTACTAACTATTCAGCTCAGGTGGCAGAAAAATCCTAATCCTTCTGTAAAGCCACCAACAGGGAGCGCTGTGCTTGGTTAAGCCACCTTTACATGAAAACATACTGAACTTTTTACCTAAGTTACTTGGAAAGGGACGTGCACCTTTTGTCTATATCTGTAAAAGATTATTTCCAGGAAACAACAGGCTACTATAATAAAATGTTCCTCTTAGAAATGGAGACCAGCCATTGTAGCGTTCTGTCTATCTTGGAGACCTTAGCCCCTGATCACTGCTCTTTCCATGAGCACCTGTAGCTGTGTCTTTGTTGTACAACCCCACTTTAAGCTTCATCTTCTCCTCTAACCCTGACGTAATTTACTATGCACTACTGCCGTGCCCTGGGAATATATATTTAGCCTCCTGCATTTCTTTCTCCTTTCCCAGTTGTCCTCCTCCCCATTTCCCCTGTTAACAAGTGAAGAGGTTGCTTAATGCATGATCTGTTTTCCTTTTCCTCTCTCTTTCTCTCTCTAGTTAATTGTCCATCATTATACTTCAAGTGTGCTCTGTAAAAGTGAGCATGAATTCAACTTGCTTTGATCCAGATTTCTCAGAAAAAAACATAATCTGTATTGAAAATGCTACAAGTGGCATTTAATTCACAAACCAACATCAGAGTGACCAGCTGCTGTGGAGGGTGTGTGTGTGTGTGTGTGTGTGTGTGTGTGTGTGTGTGTGTGTGTGTGTGTGTGTGTGTGTGTGTGTGTGTGGGAGGGCTCCATACCTGAAGTCACTGTAGGGGTGGATGATCCACGCTCCTGCTGATTTCAGTCTTTCCTGCTCCTGTTCCACAGCTTTGTGCGATCCAAACATGCGCAGACTGAACTTGTTGACCCCAGGCTGAAGCATGGCTCCAAACTGTCTCTGGATGAAGGTGCTCTGGTTGGAGTTGCTGTAGTCTTCCCCGTCCAATCCCATGCCAAACCCACCCAGGCTAGACTGACCCATCATCTCAGGGGTTCCTGCTGCATTGGTGTTGCATGCTGTGGTTGTGGTGGTCTCTGCACCGGTGGCCACCACCATGACTCCGGTCCCAGTGGAGGACGTAGAGGCCAGGGCTGCACGGGAGGCGAAGCCTACTGATCGCGGAGGAGGATGGGCTGTGCCAGAACAGGAGGACGGAGGAGGCGGCAAGGGAATCGGGGTAGTTGGAGTGCCTGCTGTACGGAAGGGCAGGCCGTCCCTGGTGGAGGCGCTCATGATGGAGAGGCGACGCCCGCGTCCACCTGAGGATGTGCTATCTGCCCCAAAGGAGCCCCTTTCTCCCTCCAGCGAGGCCTGGGACAGCCTGTAGCCGGGAGAGGGCAAACTGCCCTTACTGCGCCTCTTCGAGTCCCCTCCGTTACGCCTGGGCAGGCTGTCACCCCCGGACCCCCCGGCGCTACTAGGGGTACCCACACCTCCAGCCACCCCATCCATCCCAACTCAGGGAAGGGAAGGAGTGTGAGGGGAGGATCAATATAACCTGTGACCCCCACCCCTCAGAATAACTATTCAGTACTGTCGACCTGTCTAGGTTACATAGATGAGAAAGTCAATGACGCTCTGAATGTTAAATTGAAGAAGCGACAGAAAAGTGCAGCGAGTCTCCAGTCATTCTCCCGGAGTCTTCCGCCCTCTTTCCGCGGATGTGGCCATTCTTACCTCAGTGCCCTTGGAAAAAGCCCCATCCAGACAAAAATATTCCCCCCCTATCACTGTGACGCCTGCAGCTTCACTTTTCCTCTTTTCTTAAAGAGTCTTGTTTGTCCTTACAGATGTTTCTCTGCCAGTCCTCCTTCCTCGTCCTTGAAACGCTGCTCTCCGCCCGAGGCCCTCCCTCTCCGCTCCACAGTCGCCCTTAACGCTCCGACACCGGTCATATTGGCACCGGATTCCCGGTCTATTGTAGATAAGAGCGCTCGACGCTCATTGGCCGTCCGTGTCCTGTCCGTGTAGCCTATATGTCCAGGCTGCCTTCCCAGTCTTTGCCCCTTTCATCATATATCATTATGTAAGAGATGTTTTGGGCGCTAAGGTGTCAGACTGGGGAACATTCATCCGAGGATGAAAGACAAGGACACTCGATACTCTGTTAGGAGGGATGGGTTGTTAACGGACAGAAAGGACGCACGAAAAAAGGCACAAACGAGCGCTCATTCCGAGACGCACTGATTCATAAGGACACGCACTCGACCAGCAACCAGGAACATGCACACAGGAAAAACGGGAACAAATACGGCTGGGAAGGAAGTCAGAATACCCCAGGTCTAGCCCATGTTTTCACTCAGTCCGCCACACGTTGTCATTTTCAGTATCCGTGCGGGAAAAAACACCTTCACCATGACGGAAAACCCATCTACCCGCGACTGAAGCGCAGTCAGACACACAGACAGATTTCCTCCTTTACAAAAAAAGCTAATTTATAAAAATAAAAAAAACCTGATACCGCAATTAACTTGATGAGGTTCTCACAGCCTGACGCACCACATTCCATGTTTCCTCACATGCAGGCGCTGCCATGCACTTCACTTCACTTTTCAATGACACTGTGTCCAGTCTACAGGGATACGGCGGCGTCCCTTCCCCTCTTATGGCACCAACGGCAGATTACAGACTCTACATTTAAATGAAGAAAGCTGCTCCGAGGTAAAACTGTGCGCTCCCATGAATTTCAAACCTTCCTTAAATAAAAAAAAAAAAAAAGCAACTTGTTGATCCTTGGTCCTCAGGAAATTGTGCAGAGCAGATGGAGTCCAGTTTACGGCTCAATTTACTTCCTTTTCTGACTCAACACTCAGAGGTCGGTCTGACACGTCCGCAGAAGCGCGCCGCCAGCGCGTGCAAATGAAATATTAAATAAATAAATGTCCATATAATAGTCGGAATCTAATCAGCTTGTTGCCATGGCATCCGCATCCCCATCATCCTTCCCCCAAGGCCGCATGCCCAGCCGGCGCAAGACGCACGCATCCCTCGCAGGTACAGGATGCGCGTCATCCCTTCTCACCAATGCGGCGAGGGAGCGCGTGATGGAAAGAGGGATGATGAAACTTTATTTAAATAGCAAAAAGGGGCAAGCCTTTTTTGTACCAACAATGGGGAGGACTTATAAAGGAAATAAAAGAAAAATGAATGAAGTCCTTAAAGAACGCTGTGATCCAAACAACGTGAAGCAGATACACCTTTTAGAAATAATAAATATTAATTCAATCTGCAGTTAAACTCCAGAGCTTGAGTTCGTCTAGAGAGATATGAAGGCTGATACATCATGAAATAGATCACAGGGTAGTTTACTGTAATATACTTTTCCCCCTTTAAGTATTTTAAATGTATTTAAGTACTCGACTACATTTTTCACAGCAAGATTTACTTTTATTCGTCAGCTGTTTATTGGTTATCCTTCTTAAGTAAGAGACTTTATAGTCGATCTGTCAGTATTCTAAGGTCAAGAAATATTGTGAATGCAGGGATTTTAAATTTAACAGAGTAGTTTATTTTTTATGTGTTGTTACGAATTGTGAACACATCTACATCCAAATTACACTCAGCAGGGAAAAGTATGTTCAGCTTAAGAACAGCTGTGAAGTACTTTATGTAAACATCTAAAACTACAACATTTTTGAGGGAAAAATTACATTTGACAGCTATTTACTACTTAGTATAAAAAGGGCGCCTATTATGTTCATTTACAATTTCTGTGATGGCTATTTTTTATTCTTGGATTAACGAGTGGGAGGCTAAATACTCTGTACAGCAGATGAATAGTATCTGAAAGCCATGTCCTTAAGAAACAGGGGGGGAAATCCAGCAACGTCCCAATCTGCTAGGCCTTCAGTCAATCCATCTGCTGTTCACTGAAGTCTCATCAGAAAAGCTCTCAGTGCAAGGGTGGGTGTCAAGAAGCCATTCTTATTGAAGGGAAACAGGGAGAAAGGCTGTGGTGTGTCAAATTACACAAGAAGTGGACCGAAAATTAATCACAACAGGTATTGAATTGATGAATGGAATTGATGAATCACAATTTCAATATTTGGTTCTGATCATCACCACCATTATCAAAACTGATGGAATTATAGATGGAGAAAAGTACCATCACATATTGATCCACCATTCAATAACATCTGGAAAGAGTCTGATTGGAAGCGGCTTCAATATTTGGCATGACAATGATCCCGAACACACTGCCAATGTAGTAAAAGCACACATGACATCAGTTGTGGATCGGCCTCCCCAGACCCCGGACCTCACCATTAATTAAACCAGCGTGGGATCAGCTTGACAGAGAACAGAACAAAAGGCAGCCAACATCCAAAGAAGAGCTTTGAATGATCTTCAAGAAGCCTGGAGAAATATTCCTGAAGACTACTAAAATTGCAAGAAAGCTGCCTGAGAGAGTTCAGGCTTTGTTAAAGAATAAATTCGTTCAAACCAAATATTGAATATTTCAAGCTTGTTAGTATTATACAGATTCTACTTTCCTTTATGTATTTTAAATCCATTGTTTGCACATTTTAATAAATAAATAATGTTAATAAATCTCTACACCTATTTCCCATTTCCGTAGCAAAATATAAAGAAGTGACGTGTGGCTTTTGCACAATACTTTAAGAGGTCAAATTGGTGGTTTAAAAGATTAAATATAAATTTATCTGATATCTATACTTTTATTTCAGTTTTCTTTTGTTGTGGTATTACTACTTTTACTTCAGAAGTTGACTTGAATAGATCTACATGTAGAATAAGTGAAAAACCTCACATCGTATTCCCGCAGGCTTATGGGAAACAGACTTTTGCAAATATAGACATAAAACTCTGTAAGTGCTCCAATTGTCCCAGAAAGATAAAACGCTATTAGACTAACCACAGAAATATTTACAGTGAGTCAGCCTCTGTAAAAGTGGCTATTAGTGGTAGAAAGAGAGAGAGAGAGAAATAAACTGCTGCGGGAGGATTCAATGCACATTAAAGCTCAAAAGGAAAAAAGGAGGAAGCAAGGATGTCACAAAATAAAGGATTATGAGACATGAGGAAGACCCACACAGGAACAGATATAATTACTTTCTGGGTGAGCAATATGCAGATGTGGCCATCTGGGTCATCTCAGTTGACAAAGGGGGTGTCAGCTCTGCATCATCGGCTGCTGCTCATAATAGCCAAAAAAATTGCCGCTGCACAGAGATAAGCTTGGGACTCTGGGTAGGAATGAAAGTCTTATCTCCAAATCCTATAAAGAGCACCAATGTACTTCAACAATGGCAGCCACAGAGACAATACTTTCACTTTCAATATGAAAACAGGAGGCAGGACAGTTCAATTACAGAAGCCTGTGTCCTGACAAGAACTGGAGAACAACGTATTAAAGTTAAAGTCAAGTTTTATTTGAAGGGAGTCATGGGTACATTCATATGAGCGGTTATTAGACCAGGTGTTTCCTCATAATAACCTCAAATTTTAAGTAGAGTGTTTCTGCTGCTTTCGACAGAGGTTATTGCTTCGATTTTAGGGGTGGTTCTTTGGCTTTTTGGTGCATTAAAAGATTTTAAAGGCTCTCTTAATGAACCTCCAGCAACTCTGTTAGATTTAGAGTCCAGTGAGGTCATGTTGTTACGGGACATTCACTGCCCTCATAATGTTGGTGTGACCAGACCCTGGGATCCAGCCTGTCATCACAATCACCATGTCGCCGGACTTGAAGAACCCTCTTGTTTTCCCTGTGGTGTTGGAGAGATAAGGGCATGTGAGTAATATGGCTTATATTATATAAGAACTGCAAGCGGGCTGAACAGAGCACAGACTGACCAATTTCCATGCCAAAATTGACCCTGTTGTCCACATCGTCAGCCCACACAGGAGCGGGCAGAGGGTGGAAGAGGGCAGGAAACACGCCTCGTAACAGCTGAGACTGACGGGTGACCTGACAAAGAGAAAAAAAGAATAGGTACATTATAAAATAACTGCAAGTTGCTTGGTGGTTATTGATTTTTATAGTCTGTCAGTCTGTTGATCCCCCGATATATTTACCAGTAAAAACAGGAATGCAAACAGACAATGTGACAAAGAGGAGTGTATAAATATACAATGAAGGCTAACTGGGAGACTGGGAACAAGAGAGGAAGAAAACAATCATACAGACAGGAAGTAAAACAGAAAACAACACAGCAAAGAAAAAAAACTATCAAAATCAAACACAAAATAATAAAATACACATATGGAGCCCGGAAGGCTCATGTTGGACAT
The DNA here is from genome assembly GCF_018398535.1 of Haplochromis burtoni. Classification (NCBI taxonomy): domain Eukaryota; kingdom Metazoa; phylum Chordata; class Actinopteri; order Cichliformes; family Cichlidae; genus Haplochromis; species Haplochromis burtoni. The sequence goes on along the minus strand of NW_024582858.1, from coordinate 123,273 downwards.
ACTGTGGTCTTTTCTAAAGTTAGCTATACATCAAAATAAGATTCCTGCAGGTAGTAAATATCTGTTACGATTACTGTTGAGCAATTAAATGCATTATAATTAGATGGTGGAAATCCGAGCCTCCAACATCGCACGTGTGGTTGAATAGGATTTGGAAATCTGTCTGATTGAACAAATAACTTCAGAAAGATGTATTTATCAGGAGATGGAGACCTATTTTTACATTTAAAGAAGGAAGAGAGAGGACTATGAAAGTATGTCAGAATGAGGCAATTTTGTTTAAAATATGGTCATTGTTATATTCATTTTTCTTTTCTTTTAATTAATATTACTGAGAAAAATGAAACATGCCAATTTTGTACTCTGTCACCACAATTTTATTGATACTAAAAGATGACCTGTGATTGATCAAAAAGTGTGGACGTCATAATAATGAAGGTCAGGGGGAGCTGCCTTCATTTCAGTGACCAGCCATAGTGTGGGGTTATTACAGAGCATTCACATGTGCTCCATCAAATTTGACCCTGATTATTGCTTTGACATTATTGGAAACCATGATTCTTTTTTTAAAGACCGTGTAACCCACTTTGATCACCGGTCTTAGAACAAGAAAGTTCAATAAAACAGAAATACAGTCGGTAATAAATACTCCAGATTGGTGATACCAGTCTGACAACACTGTCACAATTTACCACGACAGACAGCAAAAGTGGACATTGCACAATAATCACTTTTGAAAACAGCGAGATATCATCATCTAAGCCAGACCTTCCCAAAGTGTGGGGCGCAGAGCCATTGCAGGGGGGGCGCGGCATGAAAAGGGGAAAAAAAACAACCATGGGGCTCCCACACAAACGCAAAGCAGGAGAGGAAGCATCGCTGAATATGTTTCCAAACCAACTTCATTCTAAGCCAAAGACTAGAAAATATGGTGAAGGATATCTTCTCTTTGGTTTCACCTGCACAAGTGCCGAGGTAGGTCTCCCCTGCAGAATTGGTCTTTCCTGTGTCGGGAGCACCGCTGGGCTCTCCAAATCACAGACAAACAGTATCCCACATTCTTGATTTTTAGTTCACAAACACTTGTTGTAATGACTAACTACTCCTGACATTTCGGAGATGTTAGCTCTTTATACAGTAAAGTTACAGTGGGATTACAAATAACATCAGGCTGATCCTCCCACGATTTGTTCCCCCGGTTCAAATCACGGACTAACAGCATCCCACAGCTGTTTATGTTTTTAAACCCATTTTGCACAGAGAGGCCTTTTTTTTAAAAATGTATTGACAGCAATGTTGAATATTATTACACAGGAAAAAAACAACTACATGTAAAATAATTACACCTTGACGCCTCTGCCTTTCTAAATAGAGGGACAGTAACTGCGTGTTTATATGTAAGCGTGTAAAACCTGAAGATAAATTAACAGTATTTTGTCTCTGACTATCTGCCATTGGCGCACAGCTGACGTGAAAAAAGGCACATACCTTTGACGTTGCAAGAACTCTGTATTCCTTGCCCACACGTAAACGCAAGAAATGAGTTTTAAAAAATCTCCGTTTTCGGTGATTCAAAACACCGTTTACGTGCGGACGAAACCACTGCGTTTTCAAAAATACCCGTGTAGGTGCAGACGTAGCGTAAAAGAGTTAGTAGTTTATTTTCTTACTACCTGCAGATTACTTGTATTTGCTTAACTGTTTACTAAATGTTTGAGGTGTGAAATAAACCGCAATTGAGCAAAAATATGGGTGTCTGTGGTTGGAGGGGGGCCCTGCGAAAAAAGTTTGGGAACCACTGATCTAAGCCACGTTTTCATGGTAAGACAAATGCACCAGGTGTCAGCACAAAAGTAATATTTCTTTTGGTTCATAGAACAGACTGTACCTGTGGGCTCCTGGTGACGGCAATGATCGGACAGCGAGGGCGGTACCTGGACAGGAGATGAGCTGACCTGCAGAGAAGAAGTGCAAAGTTAAGGATGGAAAATAAATTATCAGTGATGGCACGCATGAACAACACTTTCATACTGAGGGAAAAACGAAAGCAGCATCACTGCTCCTTGGCATAAGTCATACAGGACTCTTTTCTTCCAAATATAATAATAATAACTCGCTTTTTGTGATTAAAGCTGCTGTCTTCCATGATCCGTTATTAATCCCGCTTTCAAGGTCATTTAGACCGCTTCCTCTCAACATCTTAAAGTAAAATCGGCACTTACTCAGCAGCTTAACACCCAGAGCACAGTAGGATATCAACTAAACAGATACCTCTCCATTTGTTAGTTTCTTCACTCATTTATAGAAGATTTTGCTTTTAAGAATGTCTGCTGTCTATGAATGTGAGAATCTTATGTGCTTACACTTTTGAAATATATTGCAGACATTACAGATAAACTATTTTCTAATCAGAATTAAATCTCACAGTTTTAATATCTGATATGTTATGGTTGTATGTTTACTTAGACATAATGGCTAAACTAATTGGAGATCATTCTAGTGTATTTTTATGCACATTTTGGTAACAGGAGGTACGTGTGTGTCCTCCTGTGTGCACATTTAATATATGTGAGACGGGAAATCTCACATATATTATATAAAGTACAAAATACACAAAAACAGTACAATGAAGCCCCATAAAACCCAGAAGATGCACAAGCAGCAAACATTACTGCAATATTCAGCCTGGACCTTTGGGATACAAGAAGCTGCAAACTTTAAAGAGCCTGTGTTACATGTTTGTTTGGAGAAGGACAAATAAACTTGTTTCTAGCATCTACAAGGACAAATACAGAAATTATTAATCCAAGTTCCTCTTTTCCAATCCAAGGTCACCAGAGTGCCGGAGCCCATCTCCTACACCCTGGATAAATCTCCAGTCTGTTGCAGGCCTCACAAAAATTACAGACACATTCGCACCTGCATACATCACTAACACGTGTGCAAGCACAGGGAGGTCCAGGCTGGATTCAAACCCCTTTTTACTATGAGGCAACAGTGATACCCACAGCACCACCATGCCGCCCAAACAATGATAATATATTTATGTTAATTATTTTCAAATGGTTTTCCAAGTGCCCACTCCGGGTCAGGGACGAGACCCTGCCCCAAGTGGATGAGTTTAAGTCTTGTTCATGAGTGATGGGAGCGGGAGATCGACAGACGGATTGGTGCAGTGGCTGCAGTGATGCGGACGCTGTACCGGTCTGTTGTGGTGAAGAGAGAGCTGAGCATAAAAGCGAAGGTCTCAATTTACCGGTCAATCTATGCCCCTAAGCTCACCTATGGCCACGAGCTGTGGGTAGTGACCGAAAGAACGAGATCGCGGATACAAGCGGCGGAAATGGGTTTCCTCCGAAGGGTGGCTGGCCTCTCCCTTAGAGATAGGGTGAGAAGTTCGGCCATTCGGGAGGGGCTCAGAGTAGAGCAGCTGCTCCTCCACATCGAAAGGAGCCAGCTGAGGTGGTTCGGGCATCTGACAAGGATGCCCCCTGGGCGCCTCCTGGGCGAGGTGTTCCAGGCATGTCCCACCAGGAGGAGGCCCCGGGGCAGACCCAGGACACGCTGGAGAGATTATATCTCTCGGCTGGCCTGGGAACGCCTTGGTGTTCCCCCGGATAAGCTGGAGGAGGTGGCTGGGGAGAAGGAGGTCTGGGCTTCTCTGCTTAGGCTGCTGCTCCCGCGACCCGGCCCCAGATAAGCGGAAGAAAATGGATGGATAGTTTTCCAAATCTAATCAGGCTTTTTAGTTACTTGTGCTAAATATGCTAGCTCTTAGCTTAGCGCTGCAACAGAACTGGAGAGAGAACAACATGGCGGCAAACTCCACCTACCAGCATCTTTCTATTAAACTAACAGGCCACAAAGTGAAGGCCAGCTATAGTCCCGGTAGATCAGCTGATCTCAGTGTCAGGCAATTTTCACACAGACCTCACACAGAGCATCTTATTTAAGTTCCCTAAACATGACCATAGCTTCTTTACATCTGCAAGCTACTTTGCAACCCTCCTCTACCACAGCTTCTCCTTCCATGCCATTTCTGACTTAATCAATGTAATATCTGTTGATGGTTCTTGCTGCTGCTCTTCTGAAACAAACGTACGATTCTCTTGACTTTAGCGGTTCTGACTGATTTACTGTTTTTTTTGGTAGGAAACCCTCATCAAACAACAATAAAACTTTGTCTTATGCTATATCGTGACAGTCAGGTGAACTGTCACGATATAGCATATAGCACTGCTAGTTCTGACACATTTATCATGAATGTTAGCTGATATACTCACCTGCCAGTGGTCGTGAGGACTATAATCGCCCCGGCACAGCATTTGAACGAAGACTCCACTGCTCCGATCGCCGTGACCTCCGTGGGGTCAGAGGAGAGAGGAGTGAGGCGGCGCAACTCCTCAAAAAGCTGCTGGTGGAAAATGGCTGCTTCTGCCTCCCTACAGATCTGAGATAGAGCGACAGAGACAGGGAGAGGCACAGACAGAGGGTTAGAGCATTATCAGAGGGCACTAAGTCAGACGCAACCGAACGACACCATGTGCACACAGAAACACACACCGAATGCATCATTGCAACTGACTCCACAGGAAACAGTCCCTTGGCGGTTTCTCCAGATAGCATTACACAGTCAGCTCCATCCAGCACGGCATTGGCAACGTCACTGCCCTCTGCTCTAGTTGGCCGTCGGTGGGTCACCATGCTCTCAAGCATCTGCAAATGCACAAAAACACACAAAGACACACATACAATACATTTCAGCTATAACCAAAACGTCTCTATAAGGTACTATAAATGGATTTCACCAATGAGTCCATCAAAAATAAGCCACTCGGAGTCTTTGTATGTCAATTTTTGTTCATTTTGACAAAGTGATATGGGCGAGCACGAAGACAGGAGGTAATGGCTTTGTGGATGGATAGATGGTAGAGTAGGAGTAATAAGAGATCATTTAGACTGAGGCAGGCGAGTGCGAGTTAGAGAAATCGTTATTGGTATGCTGGAGACTCAGTGTTATGAGTCAATAAGCGAGGCAGACAGTTGGAAAATGAGATAGCTTGCAGCATAGCCTGTGAGACTGCATTTTTAGTTAAGAAGCTCCGACTAATGCTGATTAGTGCATGTGTGTGGGTGTTGTTTGTGGGCTCAGGTCTCGAGTAGCAAACCTGCTATAACGCTGTCACTCCGAGTCAAGAGCTGTAGCATAAACAAAGTACAGCACTGTGACTCAACATGGCTGCGGGAGTGTTGCACGCATGTGTGTGTGTGTGCGCATGTGTGTAAAAGCAGAGGGGTGTGAAAGAGAGGGAATGTGTGCATCTCTGAAAATGAATTCACTGGACAAGTGACATTATGCACGAGTGTAAGGTTAATGTGTAGTTGGACCCGTTTGACATTCGGCTGGCTGAAACTGCAGTTAAAAGTCTTAATCTCAATATTTCTTCTTTTTCTGTGATTTTTTTTCTCT
>NW_024582858.1:101972-117783 GCF_018398535.1 Haplochromis burtoni | reverse complement strand
TGTGTGTGTGTGTGTGTGTGTGTGTGTGTGTGTGTGTGTGTGTGTGTGCTCCTCTCTGACCTGTGTGGCACAGATGACAGGCTTCCCAGCAGAGTTGCATCTCCCAATCATCATCTTCTGGGCAATGAAGACTTTCTCCGCAGGGATCTCGATCCCCAGGTCGCCTCTGGCAACCATCACGCCATCGCTCTCAGCCAGGATTTCCTCAAAACTGACAGACAGATTAGAGGAAGGAGTGAATGTCTGGGCTCAAGAAGAGAGAGTTGGAAAAAGAGCACAAAAGGAGGAATAAGGAAGATTCTACACGTTATCTAAAAATTAGGTCTTCCAATTCAGATTTTTTTTTTGTCACGCTGCTTTTAGATCTTCAAAAGATATCGAGGATAGCGTAAAATTTTGATTTAAATCCTAAATGATCTGGATGAAATCCAAACTCCTATATGAGCAAAGAACAAAGAGACTGAAAGGAAAAGCAGGAAGCTGTGATGCTGATGTAGATTTAAAAGGGAAAAACACAGCTGCAGGACATCCAAACAGGACGTTTAACACCAAATATTCACAAACAGCTTAATTACTGTTAAGAATTCATCTTTATTATCTAATGTCTTTCTATTAAAACTGCAGTTAAACACTGTCAGCAGCTGGGGAGCAGCAGGACAAAGCATGAGATAAGTAATGGAGGTAAGAAGGCAGGGAAATAAATTATGTCAGGTATATTAATTGGCTGCAATAACTCACATGGACAGCCACAGAGACCGCTTATCATAGATGTGTAAAATCTAAAGTTGACATATGTTTCTCCTTCACTGACAGCTGGCTGTCCACAGGAGCGACAGATCACATCAGCGGTGGATTTAAAAGACCTGTCAAAGTCTCGTTGTGGAAGACTCATGCCGTCAGTGCCTGTTTGGCTAAAAATAACTCTGCAGAAATGGCATTAATTGGAAATTGGATTTTTCCAGGACTCACTTTTGAACTCCTTGCCGGCTTTCCACCTTGCTGATCACTTTAATATCTCGACCATGCGCCCCAAGAGCGCGACGCACATCCTTGACATCCTGGGCTGAACGGATGAAGCTGGCGAACACCATATCAACACCCTGAGCCACGCCGAACCTCAGGTCAGCCTCGTCCCGCGGGCTGACCGACTGCATGCCGATTAGGTCGCAGCCGGGAAGGTTTACGCCTTTACGACTGCAGAGCATCCCGCCTGATTCCACCACCGTGTCCACCCAGTCCGAACCTGACAAGAAAAATGTTGGAGATGCAGGGACTCACAAAGGAGTGGTGCATTGATACTATAAAAACATTCAGTAATACAACCAAAAATCAGAGCATGGGAAATTGCACAATTGTTGGATAATAAGGAAAATGCATTAGAAGTAATATATAATAATGGAACTCAAGAATCCATAGAAAGATTTAAAGTTATACGTGCATGCAGGGATGAAGGTTTATAGGCCTGTGGACATGTTTGTATCAGTACACTGGCCTGAAAAGTTGCATTCAGTGCATGAGATATATGAGAATGAGCTATAGAAGAATGCACATAAAACTGAAAAACCACCTCGCAGATAGAAAATGACAAATGTTCACATAATTGAAGACAAAGAAAGCCTTTGGACCGTGGGAGGATAAAGGAGCCTGAGGTGAAAATCCAAACAGGCCCAGGAAGAGCAGAGGGAGATAAACACACAAGACTGTGTTGATACTGTTTTGTTGACCTTTATTTTGGTAAAATTTGATTTGGATCCAAATTTATAGATGATGGTGGAGAAAAATTGTGGGCTGTGAGTAGGGGGATCAGATCCCAGAAAAGGTAGTCAAATATATTATAACGTATTATTTACATAATATCTGAATGGAACTTTTCCATCTCTCTTGCTAAATAAATATTTGAGCTGCTCTTCTGTCTTGTCCTTGGCAACAGCAGGGACGGATCCATAAATTGGCAAATTTTTCTGACAATTTTTATATTTTTATTGAATTACGACCACACATACTGTGTCCCTTCACACCATAGTTTCTCTTGAGCATTTAAAAAAAACAGACAAGGTTTTGAAGGAATTTATGGTGAGCAAATAATCACCAATTCAGAATCTGAACTCCTTCTCTGTTTCTTAGTTGAATAATAGCTTGTAATGCATATCTGAATGATTTTAGGGTGTCATATTGATGGTCTTTCACCTTTTGAATATAAAATAAGATCATCATTTTATTCTAATTACACATTTGCATGAAATTCATTATCAGCGTACGAATTCTGGCTTTATGTCCAAGCGTGTCCTCAAGCGTCCCAGGGACTGTTGCCAAATTTAAAGAAATAAATGTGTTCGAGTGACAGAGAGATAAATTGAAAACACAGTGCCTCTGGACACAGCTGTCACTGCAGATGTTTCTACAACGGCAATAAGACAGACATGTTTTCTGTAGGTTTGCTAAAGTCTGTGTAATGCACATTACCTATATCTAATACTCGGAGTCCAATGAGGCCATCATCAATGTAGATCTTTCCATCCTTCTTGAGAACTTTGGGCAGGTTGGGATAGTCCACCCAGATTATCTTTCCATCTGTCTTGTCTTTGTCACTCTCTGCTGTCACCACGCGCACATTGTTGCCCTTCACCAGCTCCACCTCTTCTTCCACTTTCTGTCGAAACAGATACGAGACACAAAAACCTCCAATTACTGCTCTTGTTGTAAGCAAACATACAGTAGTATTGTCATTTCCAGCAACTGAATTTTCTTAGACACAAGATCTCTGAGTGCTGCTGCAGAAAATCAAAAAAACTGACTGCGTTTGAACCGTGATGAAATCCGTGACTGGTTAATTAAAAGGCGTGCTGTGTTACAAAACGCCGGTGTGTTTTGTAGTGTTTATAATGAGTAGTTCTAGTACCTTATCTGAGAGGGTTTGAGTGGCAGCAATGATGAAAACACAAGAGACTTTGTACTGTACAGGCATGAAACTTTAAAAGGAACACACTGGCTGCTTTGTGCAAAGCGTTTGGTATTTACTGATGACGTAACAATTATATTTCCAAATATTTGAGAAGGCAGCACACTTGACGTAAGACAACGACGGACAGAATTAGAAATGAGTACATCGGAGGGACAGCTCAGATCGAGCAGTTTGGAGACAAAGAGAGACAAGTCTGAGATATTTTGGAAAATTGCAGAGGAAGGATAGTAGAAATACTGGGTGAAGGATTTTGAATATCTTGTGCTCAGGAAGGTGAAAACAGGAAGAACACATAAAAGGTTCATGGATGTAGAGAAGGAGGACGTGCAGGTGGCCGATATGACAGAGGAGGACAGTAGGGATACGGTGAGATGGATGCAGATGGGAGTAGGGAGTAGCCAAAAGAAGATTTTATGTCAAAAAGACAAGAATGGGATTCAAACATAGCATAAGTTTAAAAATTAACAGAATAATCCAAAAATATTTTGCACATTTCTACAAAAAACAAGCAGTCAAAAGTATACGTCTCAATGAATAATTCCTAACATGTGTTGAATGTTTTAAAATGTTGTTGATGTCCACGCCTGCTATAAATGGCCAAATATAGCATCCACCATCTTCTTAACCACTTATCCAGGTAGGGTTGCAGGAGCACTGAAGGATATCCCAGCTAACATACAACGTGGGCAGTCATTATTATATATAATAATGATTGACTGATTTATTGGTTGATTGATTGGTTGCCATTACATATATTCACCTACATATATAATTTTGTATGCTGTAAATATCTTGTCTGTTAAAAATATAAATGTTTAGTAAAAATAGAGTTATATTTAGCATGTGTTTAGTAACTCAAGTGCACCTTTCAATTAGTCTACCCAGACTCAGATCAAATGCCATGCAGAGTATTTCTGAAGCTAATCAACACACAAGGAGGTTTCCTGCAGCCTGGAGTTATTTGTTCAGCAAAGCAGACAGCAGGCAACAGCAACACGACCAACAACACAATAAGATGATGATGAAAAGGCAGATGAGCACACGCCTACAGCTGTTGTTTTTCCAGGAAAAGTAGCAACCTGTAACAAATGATGTGCTGCACCAAGGAATGGGCTTATTTTCTGCACCTCTTACACCTGACTGCATGTGACTGTTTGATTAGGTTTAGACTGTTTGATAGATGAAGCAAAGCATGCTCACCCCTTTAACTAATCCGGTGCGGATCTCTGGGCCCTTCGTATCCAAAGCGATGGCAACCGGTCGATAGTACAACGGGTCAGAGGTTATCGTCTCCACCGCCTCTCTGATGCTCTTGATGGTTTCACCGTGATACTGAAAGACACAGACAGGGAATCAATACCTGGCTGAGTGGAAAACCGAGGCGTGTGAACACAAATGCGCCACAACATTAAAACCAATAGCCAGTGAAATGATTCACATGGATCATCATCTGTTATCTGTGATGGATGCTGGCATTTATGTGGCTGTTACTTCATCACAAGCCATGTACCCACTCCCATCCACACATCCCAACTGCACGGGAGCAGCTCAGGGAACACAAGAAACAAAGACTGCAAGGTCTTCCAACTCCCCAGATTATAGTCTGATAGATGCTAAAGCAGCAAGTTGAGGTTAGTATCTTGCTGTAGGATATTCAGCATGTAGCCAGGGATCAAACCACCAACCTTCTGATTAGTAGATGATCTGTTCTACCTCCTGAGCCACAGCCACTCCACAGTGGGTGGCAGATACCACAAAACACCTCCAGATGTTCTTTCTTTACGCCCCTGATTGGTCAAAGGTGTTTTGGTGTCGTGAATAAACAGGCAACATTAACCAGGCGGTTTTAATGTTGTGGCTGATCAGCATGTGTGCCGTACGTACTTCATGTGATCCATGAGAGAAGTTAAGACGAGCGATATTCATTCCAGCCTTGACCATCTCCTGAAGTTTGGGGATCGATCGAGATGCCGGACCTGAAAGGAAAAAAGAGAGTGAATAAAAGAAAAGCAGTTTCAATAATCAAATGTTCATTCATTCGATGTAGGCTCCAAAAAACAGAATTTTATTTGTTTTCCATAAAAGGATCTTTAGGTTTTAAACAGCCACAATAAAATTACATTTTGGCTATTTTTGTGTATTTCCTGATATTTTATTAATAGCCTTATTCATGGTATAATTTGTTAATGATAGAATTTTTTGTTAGCTACAGGCAGACATTAAAATGAACTGTTTGCTTGCCTGTTACTTTATCCCTTTAATGAAAACCCTTCAGGGAGTGATAAACAAACCCATGTCCTCGCGAGGAATCAAAACATCATCTGGAAAGCCAGAGCCAGAGCCAGATGACTTAGGAGCCGTTTGTATAGTGTATTTCCTTCTAATTGTTTTTCATCTTTTTCTGGACAGCAAAAGCTTCAAACTGCATCAGCCAAAAAGCCTTGCCAACAAGCTAAAGACCACCTACCCCCTCCAGACGCTGGCTTTCTGACACGGAGCCAACAATGACACATAACAGTTGTCAGACAACAAACTTGAAACTGAGACTCACTGTCTGTCACACTCACCGATGGTGCAGATTATGCTGGTGTTGCGCGCTGTGATTGGCTCCTGGTTGATGTCCAGGAGACAGAGATGCTCCAGGAAGGTGTCAGCCATACTGGCGTCAAGCTGCTGGCGTTGGATGAAAGAGTCCGGCAGTGTCATCACATCGGAGTAGCGCCTGATGCGAGCTATAATGACAGAGAAACGCTGTCAGTGGGATGAAGTTGAGTCATGAAGCTCTACTGCCAACTGCACCTGTGAAAACCAAATGAACCAAACACTTCCGAGCGAACGAAGCGCACAATTTCAGTTTTAATAGCAAAAAGGAACAACACAGAATATGCTAACATTAAGAGATAAAACACAACACACACAGACCTGACATTAACTGCCACCAGCAGGGGTCACAAAGGTTTACATGCTGGTATTCAGCTGACTTATGAGTCACTACTGCGAAAACTATACACAGCTGCTCTGCTGATACGCTATACTTTACAAGCAGAAAAGTGGCATTTGAAAACAGAGATGACGACTGATAATATGGAGGCAATATAAAGGTTTTTATGCTGACATTTGAAGCTGGAAGCAACCGTTTAAGAGGCTGGTTGTTTTTCATGGAGCCACACACACACAACACACACACACACACACAGACACACACACACACACACACACACAGACAGACACACACACAGACAAACACAGACACAGATATTTACAGTCACTGGGACTGAAAGGAGCCAGCGGTTGCATTTCTGTTGTTACCCGCTCTGTCAGCTTGTGAAGCACAATAAAAACAAATCCTCCAGAAGCAAAAGACAAAGGAGTGGATGGATGAGCAAAAACCACATACCAGCAATAACGACTGTCACCACAGTAATGGTAATCGGTTGAACTATAAAGCTGTTATGACAAACATCAGCATTCTTGTGCACCCCCGTACATTTGATGAAATGTTCAATGTTTACTCTTACTTAAGCTCTGCTTTTGAAGTATCTGTCAGTCTGACAGCTGCTGCTGCTAGAAATGAAACTGCAAGAGTCAAGAGAGCGAACCAGACCAGTAAAGTTATGGGCATTAAAATCAATTCAACCAGCTGAAAATCTAAAGCAGTCCTTTATAGATCTGAGGTAAACCAGAGAACTTGGCTCATAATTCTACAGTTTCATAATGATGAGTGCAACCTTTCATTTGATCTGTTGATGCTATAACATCTCGATTATACCAATTTTAAAAGAAAGCTCTGATTTTGTAGATATCAGTGTTTCTGGAGCCAACCCCAGTCCCCTCTCAAGCCTTTCCCAAACCACAGCCTCAATTCATGCTCAAGCCATCTGCCATTATCTACTAGATATGCTGTTCAACCTATATGTAAGTAAGATGTTGTCCCAGCTAGTGAATTACTTTTTAATTATTTGTGGTGGGTCGTCTACCAATCGGAAGGTCGGTTGATCGATCCCCAGCTTTCACAGTCTATATGTGGAAGTATCCTTAAGCAAGCTACTGAACCTCGAGTTTCCCCCAATCTAGGCTTATGTGTGTGTGTGTGAATGTTAGATAAAAGTACAAAGTAAAAGATGCTGTGTGAATGTATGTGTGACTGGGTGAATGAGACTGGTAATAAGTGCTCAGACTAAGTAGAAGGTTTCTATATAAGTAGCAGTCCATATACCAATAATCTACGCAGTTTGAGCCATGTGCTACTCACACTGGGAAGATACCAGTAGGTAAAGCCTTTCAGCACCTTATCCCAGTGACTCCACAGCCACCAGTCTCTATGGCATCACTGAGCATCAACCTCAAGGGCTGAACAATGAACTCAAAGCTCAAGTGTCTAATCCTGCAGCTCATAAAAGAGCCGCTTGAATCTGGCTACAAAAGCACATCAATCTCCATTTCCCACAGTGGGCTGGGGCCATCCTGAACTGCGTTCTGACACCTTCGATCCAGTGAGCAATTAAATCTGATTGGCAGTTTAATGCAAACTACTGTCGAGCTTCAGCTCATCCCTCAGAGACAGTTAAATTACTAAATGGGGCCACCTGCACACCGCCTTCTCATCTCTGTCATGAATCCATGCATGTAGTTTATAACGTGGCCACAGTAAGGGAAGCAAGCATAAATGGATGAATTTTTAAAGTAGGCAAATTAGAAAGATGAAGAGAGCTATTAGAAAGAAAGGACAGGATGGGAAGACAAGAGATTATTTTCAAAGGTAAAGACTGCTCAGCAAGTGAGTGGAAACTTCCAGCTTAAATGCAGTATCCCCGTTCTTGTTAGAATTTTTTTTTAACCAAGCAGAGGATCTGCTGAATTCGCCTGGTTATTTCATATAGAGTAAGATCTATGACAACAAATACATGATAATCATTCCATGTTTTTCAGAGGTGATGCAGGACATTAAGTGCAGGTTAAACTGGGAAGTCTGCAATACTGTGGCTCAGTTAACTGTGATGGACCATGTTAGATTGGTACAAGACAGACTGTGGTATCCATGGTCACAGCTAGTTAGTCATGTTAGGTCATGGGTTGCAGCAGAGAGAGAGAGATGGTGCTGAAAGAATTTTGAATTGAACCCTATGAGAGAGCTCTGAAAAAATGATAGCAGAAGTATAACTTTCATAAGAGCAAGGTTTTAAACCCTTATTCGTGGGCAGCAATTGGGTGAATGTTTAAATTTTATTATTCAGATTTAACTGGATATTTTATACTTTATGGTATGAGATACCAGTGCTAAAAATAGAAGAACACACAGTGGATCGCCCAGAGTTCCGACGGCAAAATTATCAAAGCAGTGAGGGGTCATTCTGACAGACAGCAGAACAAAAAGCAGCCAACATCCAAAGAAGAGCTTTGAAGGTCCTTCAAGAAGCCTGAAGAATTATTTCGTTACTACTTAAAGAAATTACAAGAAAGGTTGCCTAGGGTAGCTCAAGCTGTGTTGAAGAATAAAGAAGGTCATACCAAATATTGACTTTCAATTGTGTGACACTTATACGCTGGACCTTGCTAACCAACAAAAAACAAACAAAACAAAACAAGGCAAAAGCCATAGCACCAAACTAAAGGCTTAAAAACAGGACTTTCTGAACACATGGGTGGCTACCTTCATCTTTAATAAACAGTTTATAGGCTGCGCCAACTGAGAGTATTATACAGGGAATGGAGCCCATTTCTTTCATTCAGAGCATTGTGGTACCTGACTAAGAGCTTTGCGCCAGTACAATGGAATCCATTTTAAAGGATGTCACAGTCAGTCGAGCTTGCAATTTCGGCCATCACAGAGACTAAAGAGCGTGAGGATGAGAGGTGAGTCCGACATAAGGTTTGTGTGAAAAGGTGAGGACAAAGACGGGAAAGAAGACAAGAGAAAGAACAGTGCACACATCACAGAAGAGCCACATTTTACAAGGTTGTTTTGCAACTGTCTAAAGGTTGTTTGCCGTTTTTTAAAATAGTATGCGTCAGTTATCAGTTTAAGGACTACGCCGTGAATGGACAAACAGAAACATGCAAGGACATAGTTTGCACTCTGCAAAGGAAATTCCCTGGTAAAACCAGTGAATGGCGGTTTTGTAGAATAATGTGAACTTGCAAAACTCGTCTATCCTGTAGATTCAGTGTCTGTCTGCGTTTTCTATTTCTCTCCTCTCCACCTCCCTGTGACCCAGTTCTGCCGCACTGCTGCACACATCATTACGTGTCCCACTGAGATCCTCTCCAGACACGTCCCAGAGAGTACACATGGAAACACACACATGCAATACATCCACCTGCAAACATCCAGACAAATGTACACACACGCAGGCACCTGTTACTGGAAGGCTGACTATAAATAGACATTAGGTCAAAGACACTAAACTTGCAAAGTATCAGTCAACACTGAGGCTTCATGACTGATTAAAACCAGTTATGGGTGTAACCCCAGTATACCAGGAATGAGCTGCACTTGGTCACATTTTCGGAGTGTTTGTGCAATCGATCAGTGAACCCACGGTAAGAGTGCAGCTATTTATCCAACTGCGGCTGCACTGAAGTTCAAAGGCATTTGACATCTGACTGTTATGCAAGTGAAAAAGGACATAATGCAAAAACGTGACACTGCACAATCAATGATATTACAAAAAAGGGATTATTTAGTATTTTTCCATCAAGATATAGGTTATCAATCACACGCAATATGTCTTGCCAGTTCATATTAAACACTAATCCATAGTGCTAGTACCAAGTTGGACATCGCATGCACTGACAAAGGTACTGGGAACATTCCAATGTTGCAGATTTGTCCTCATCTGCCTCAGCCCAAAGGTGCTCTATTGGATTGAGATCTGGTGACTATGAAGGCACTTGGAGCACACTGAAGTCCTTGTCATGTTCAAAAAACCGATTTGAGACAACTTCAGCTTTGTGGCTAGGTAGGCTGTGGTGTTTAAACAATGCTCGGCTGGTACTAAGAAGCCCGAAGTGTGCAAGAAAATATCCCCACACCGTTATACCAACAGCAGTCTGAACCATTGCTACAAGGCAGGATGGACCCATGTTTTCACGCTGTTAATGCCAAATCTGACATTAACATCTGAATATTGAAGCAGAAGAGCGTCAGAGGAGAGAGACTCATCACATCAAAAAGACTGATTACAATTTTTGTTTCCAATCTTCTACAGGCCAATTTTGGTGAGTCAGTGTGAACTGTAGCATCAGTTTCCTGTTCTTTGCTGACAGGAGTGGCTCTCAGTGTGGTCTTCTGCCGCTTCAAGATACCACTTTCAAGGCTCTCTTCTCCATTCTGATGCTGAGGTTGAACTTCAGCAGGCCTCACTCCTTGGTGGCTGCTTATTGGGGCCTGGAGCCTGGGGCTCGCTCGGGCCACTTCGGAGGTGGGGTGCCCCCGGCCTCTCGGCCTGGGGCTCGGTCACTCAGGACAGCTGGCTGCCGGCGGAGCTCACGGGCTCGTCACTGCAACTCCCCCTGGCTTCTGCTCCGCGGCTGCTGAGTGAGCCCTCATCTGGGACTCTCCTCAGCTCTTTCTGGGACAGTGGCGCGGCTGCCCCTCTGTTGGTCTTCCTTGGTCTCTTGTGTTCTGGGGGCCTCTGGATGTCTGGAGTTTTGATCTCCTCCATACCTGCTTCATGCCCTGGAGGACGGGGCTGTGGCCCCCCCACACCCTCTAGCAGATCATTACATGAAGGAACCTTTTAAAAACAAGCGCGTCCATGCTCACAGGTGTACACACGGGTGCTCACACACACAAACTACACCCTTTTTGGCTCCTACCTCAAAGCACACTGTGCGCTGTCGATATTACGTGCTGCACAATAATGTTTAATATTTAGTATTTACTGTTATATTCCCATAGATCATCGTGATGTTGTTTATTGTATTGCTCTCGTTTTCTTCTGCTTGTTTTCTTTTTTCTTTCTCAACAGGTGATCCAGGTGATTGATATATGTATTTTTTTGTCTGCTTATTTAGTTGGTTTTTGTTTTTTTGCCCTTTATCCCCGTCCCTCTTCTCCGCTGTTTTTCCCCTCTTCCTTTCTCCCTTTCTTTTCCTCATTCAAGTCTGTCCCGTATCTAGCAAGTGAAAATAAAAATAAATAAAAATAAAAAAGGTGAATCAAATAGACCATTACGGCAAGGCTGGGATGGTCAATTTGGTAAAGTAAATCCGTTGGGCATCTTTCTTTGCCTTTAGACAATAATTCTGATGGCAAAAGAGCCAAACGGGACAGGCAAAAAAAAAAAAAAAAAAAAAAGAACTTCAGCAGGCCAACTTGATCTTGTCTAAATTTATCTCTATCTGCTGAAATAGCTCAGTTGGAAAAGCGTTAGATGGAAGATCTAAAGATCCCCGGTTTCAGCAATTAGGAGTTACCCTTAAGCTTTTCTCCCCCCAAGATTAATAAGTTAATGTGTTTCTAAATGTACTAAATTGTTGTCATGTGGTTGGCTGATTTGATTATTGCAGTGCAAAAGTGAGAAGTTGAGCAAGTGTTCCTAATAAAATAGCTACAAGTGTAAAACATTCAATACATTTTCATTAAAATAAATAAAATCAAGCTAAACCTGTATGAGAATATATGAATGTGCTTACCCATGTTGAGCAACCCTTCCATTATAGATCCAAACCTACTGTTTCACTGTCCGATTCTTTCTCCAGTCTACTTTTGTTTTAGCTTCTCTTGGATTTTGTTGTGTAATTTATTTTCTCCCAATTTCTCAATCCAATTCCTCTGTCTTTGTCCTTTACAGCACTAATGTTATTGACTGGTCTTGTGTCACCTGAACAAGCCTGTTCATGTCTCTTTCATTCATCTTTCTTTCGCCCCTCTGCTGCCCCCTCATCTATCTCTCCTCCCACTCACACCATCTGGACTGGGTCCACACAGCATGCAACAGTTGCATGATTGGGCTGAGTTAGCATAAGAGAGCCAATCTGACCTGGCTACAAATGATGCTAAAAATGGAAAATCTTTGCCAGACTGGTAAGCCAACAGAGTACACTACAGTACAAAAGGACACCGGTGTCCTGCACCGTTGCAAATTATATAACCCCAACCTTGACCTCAGAATGTGAACTCCAAGCCAAACATATTTACTCATGCTATTATGTATTTGTATAAATTGTCAATGTATTATTAGTAGAAAATAACCAACAATAACTTCTCACTTATAAAGGAAAAGAACTAAATACATGCTTCACTGTAGTTCTTCCAATGGTTTTAGTTTGCTGTAAACAAATTATCTTCAACATTTTTGGAACATTTGAGAACAAATAATTATGCTTAACAAGTAGGTCAGTAAAGAAAACAGTTATCAGTTGCAGCTGAAGTTGTATAACCTGAATTTATAATCTGAACATTTCCAAGAACACCACTTTAACATTATTTCAGTGCGTCAGCACCATGAAGACTTTGCTGGAGATCCAGGAGGTCCCAGGATAACTGGTCACTTTTACATTGCACAGACCCCGTAGCTATAGTTACAGAGTTAAAAGGAAAAACGCTACACCAAGCAACATCATCCCAACTGTTTAATTTTTTTAATACTAGATTCTGTTTTCTGATGGAATTAAACAAGAAACCAAAATAAGAAAAAAGTTTACAGCTGGAGTAGAATAAACACCATCCACAATCTGGCATTCCTAATTTATTTCTTAATAATTCCCTATAGCTGATCTGTTGGGAGCAATAACATAATTAAATAATTATCAGCACACGACGTATAAAGCTTTTGCGAAGAAATCTCTCAGAGTAGATATTGGGCCTCTTCTTGCTTCTCGCATGCTTAAATGGATGTAAATGTTATTCCCTCTTTCATAGTGTTTATTCACAACAGCAGCTATTAGAAATCAGTAGGACTGATAAGAGGTGTTATTGAAGACTAAGACTTTGAAAAATGAGGTTACACGTAGAGGCGACGTGGCTTGTAGTTAAGGAGCACTTTGCGTCTGCGCGGAGCCTCACTTTGCAGAGCTGAGTCCGCGCATAGAGTGGACTGGTGGGTGTAAATCGTTAGCCAAAGGACAAACAGCACTTTGGTCCTGAGTTGACTGTTTAAAATCTAACCCTGCAGCCATCTAACGTGCAAAGCACACACCTCCGTAACATCTACTAATGCTACGCTTGCAGTAATTATCAGACGGGGTAAAGGTCGATTTTACGCATTGGCACCAAAGTGCAACTTCAATTTGCAATATGAACTGAATACTCGAACAGCATTGTTCGAGTATCAAAACTCCCCCCCCACGTGGCTCCTGCATTGAGTTCTTTTTAAACTTGATCGAGAGTTGCAGGAAAAAAAGAGGAATACACAAAGCGATCAATAACCGCCGCAGCGACGGAAATAATCTGCAAGATTTTTTTTAGCTATAAAACAAAGAGAAACAATCATAAGAGGTGGATACAGGAGCGAGCCCCGATAAGCAGAATTAAGTAATTACTTGGCCCAAACAGCGTATTTTCATTACGATGAGAAGTTGCAATGTTTAGAAGAGAAGTAACGAACCTCTCGGATCTCTCCTCGAGCAGGTAACAAGTGCTGGGTGAATAGGGGCAGGGTACAAAAGTAAATGAATGGGCAGGTGTGAGCTTTACTGCCACCTGATGGATATATGTTAATGCTGCACCTGTGGGTGCTGCCTTTGTCACGACGAAAACAATAACAACAGTGGATAAAATTCATCTTTATTTATCTTCATTCCAATGCAAAGTGTGTAAGGACGTTTAAAAAGCTCTTTATTAGGAATAATCGGAAATAAATTATTAAAGCGCGCAAACCCTACGTGATTAAACTTGTCAAATGGTAACAGCATGACTCTCCTCTGAGCATGTGTGTGTGTCAGAGCTTGCTGAAAGTAATCCTCGGCGGAGTCTCGGGCTGGAGGATGAGGGTGACTGTGGTGTTGAGGTCCTCTGAGGACGGCACGCTGAGATGGAAGCTCAGCAGGATCTAGACATGCAGAGAGGGAGGAGGCAGGAGAGGGGAGGGGTGGAAGCATCAAGAAAGAGAGGAAGAGAGAGCAGAGACGTTTACAGGGATTAAAATCATGCTACAGTGAGGGGCGGAATAGAAATAGGTGTATCTGCTCAAAATGCTTTCGTTTCTCTTCGGGTGAACTATAATTTAATGAAACAAACTTTACTTCGCATTTATTTGAGAGATTTTCTTACTGGTTGAATAAACATATTCCATCTAAAGTTTTAGGATTTGAAAACAGTGTTAAACTTTACAATTTGTTTTTTTCCTCCATTGATCACCCTGTTTCCATGAAACATGAACCAATGAAGTTGCCCAACACTGCAGGAGGTTTCTTGTTATTAAAAGGGAGTTTTTCTTTCCCACTGTTGCAAATTGTTTGCCTGTAGTGATTGTTGATTGTTGGAGTTTCTCTGTTTTACTGTAGGGCCTTCACCTTACAATATTAAGCACCTTGAGCCAGCTGTTCTTATGGTTTGGAACTATATAAATTCAAGTGTATTGAATTGAACTTGTTTATAACTAATGTTTATAACTATTAATGTAGCTATTAACTTCACTGTAACCAGTAATGTAAAGTGGTCCTTATAGGGAACCGAATCATTAATTCACTGCAAAACAATGATTTATAAAGCACTGAGTGAACTGAAGTCTTCTATTCTTTTAAATGCACAGCTTTTACTTCTTACCAGCCTTATAACTGAGCTCTCATGTTTCCACTTCTTCCTGTCCTCTTGCATCATTGTCCTTTCACTTTCATCCCATCCCAAAACTTGCTTTCTTGCTTCCTTACTCCTCCCCTTTCACTTTTTTGCTGTCACTCACATGCATGAGAAAAAGTTGCATCTCGCTCTCAGCAATCCTCCTCCCGACACACTGCCTCGCCCCGAAGCCAAATGCCAGTGAGCGAAATCCTGCGGCTTCCACCCTTTGGCCCTCTTCTCTGCTCCACCGGCTGGGGTCAAAGCGCAGTGGATCCTCAAACACTTTTTCACTTCTACCCATTGGGTAAATACAGGCCTGGACCAAAGTCTGAGGAGAATTCACCACCAAACGCATGTTAGTCAGATGAATGTATATGAATGTCTATGTGAGTGCAACAGAAAGAATCAGAGTTACAGTCCAAACACTCACCCCAGCAGGTATGTGGTAGTTCTGGAGAACGATGTCTCTGACTGGATACCGCTGCACTGTAATTCCCACCGGGTACAACCTAAACCAAAAGCAATCCAGACATTGAAAGCTTAAAATTTCTGACACATTACCTTTGAATCCTCCATTAGTTGAGTTGTCTGACATAATCAAGATTTCTGGTAATCAATTCTCATTTAGGTGCCTTTTGATAAACACAGACACTCAGACAGCTGATGATTTTTTTTTCCATACATGAGTTGAAGGAAAAATTAGTTTCTTCTTGTCTATATATAATATGTGTCATACATTAATTACTGTACAATATTCCTGTGTGAAATTTCCAGTGACAACTTTTGATTATTATTTAGAAAAACCCTGTAGCTAGCTAGGGTCAGGGTCATTACTGGTCGCATGAGGTGGATCTGGACCCTACAGAGGGTGCACAGGTAGTCCAGCTTAATTCCGTTGTTTTCGTTCAAATTCTGTTCTTTTCATTCAAATTCCATTGTTTGTTCTCAAATTCTGTTCTTTTCATTCTAATTCTTTTTTTTTTATATAATTCAAGTATTTATTAGATTTTGCATTTTATAACAGCAAATACAGAGATGCAACAACCAAAAGCAAGAAGCAAACAAACAAAAACAAACAAACAAAATAAATAAATAACTAAAATAAATAAATAAATAAATAAATT
>NW_024582858.1:63449-98723 GCF_018398535.1 Haplochromis burtoni | reverse complement strand
AAAAAACCAACAACAAAACAAAACAAGTGAGGTTTTAACATATGTTGTATCAAACTCAAATGTCCAAGTCAGGTAGACATGTAGGTGCAAAAATTGTCCCACTGTTCCAGCGCAGCTTCTGTCACATGATGTATTTTTCCCAGCATCTTTTCAGCATGCAACATTCCCAATCATTCTGTCTTTCCACATTTTAAGCGTTGGAATATGAGAGTCCTTCCAGTGTTCCAAAATGACACGGGCACATGTTACCAATGCAGTACTTAACACTCTAAACTGGTGTTTACTTAATTGCGGCACCTCTCCTTTGTCTCCTAGTAAACATAATTTAGGTGATCTGGGTAGGTTACAAAGTGTCCACCCAAATTCATACAGTTTTTATTCAAATTCTATTGTTTTTATTAGAATTCTGTTGTTTTCATTAAAATTCCGTCGTTTTCATGTTAATTCCTTTTTCATTCTAATTCTGTTGTTTGTTTTGAACCGTTTCATCAATTGTTTTGATTCAAATTCCATTGTTTATTCAAATTCTTGTTTTATTCAAATTCATTTTTTCATTCACCGTGTTAATGTTGTTTATTCAAATGTTTGTTTACTACTTTTTTCAATTCTTTGTTAAATCTTTGCTCTTCAAACTTGTTCTTACATTCTAATTCCGTTCATTCATTCCATTTTTATTCTTAATCATGTTTCATATTGTTGTTTCACAATTTGTTTTTTATGGTTTCTAATTGTTTCATTCAATGTTGTTTCATTCAAATCTTGTTATTCAAATTAATCATCAAATCTTTTTTCTTAAATTCCGTTGTTTTCATTCAAATTCTTTGTTTTCTTTTATTCATTCAGTTCTAAATTCTGTTTTATAATTCACTGTTTTATAATTCCGTGTTCATCAAGTGTTTGATTATTCCATTTCATCTAATTCGTGTTTGTACTTCCATGTTTTCATTCAATTGTTTCATTAAATTCTTTTCATTGAAATTTGTTTGTTCAACTTGTCATCAATTCCGTCTCATTTCCATTGTTTTCATTCTAATTCTTGTTTGTAATCATTGTTTTTCAAATTTTCACAATTCCATTGTTTTCATTAAATTCTACTTTCAAATCCTTGTTCATTCAAATGCTTGTTTTACTTTTTTATTCATCTTTTTCAAATGTGTTTTCATTCACATTGTTTTCATTCAAATTCCTGTTTTCATTCATTCTGTTGTTTACAATTATTGTTTTCATTCAAATTCGGTTCATTCATTGTTTGTTATCTTCTTTTTTATTCATTCTTTTAGATTTCTTATTCATCTGTTTATTCATCTGTTTTATTCAAATTCCATTGTTTATTCTATTCTGTGTAAAATCATTGTCATTCAATTGTTGTTTTTAAATTTGTTTTATTCTTCATCTTTTCTTGAAATTCCTTGTTTTCATTCAAATCTGCATTCTTTTCATTCAAATTCCTTGTCATTTTTTGTCAATTCAATGTATCTAATCCTGTTTATTCTGTTTACAATTCCAGTCATTCAATCATGTTTTCATCAGTTGTTATTTATTCTATGTCTTTTTATTAAATTCCTTGTTTTTCAAGTTGTTTCATCAATTCCATGTTTGTTTCGTTTTTTCATTAAATTTTGTTCACATTCCATTGTTTTCATTCAAATTCTGTTGTTTTCATTCAAATCGTTTTTCTCAAATCTGTTTTTTCATTCAAATTCATTTTTATATTCTGGTTTCTTATTCGTTATGTTGTTTTTCATCAAATTCCATTGTTCATTAATTCGTTTTCATTCAAACTGCATTCATTCTGTATTTATTCGATTGCATAAATAATCTGTATATCTTCTGTAGATATAAGAATATAATAATTTATTATATCAAATGGTTCGTCATAATCTTGTTTGAATGTTGTCAAATCCGTCAATACTATACGTCCGTTGCTTTTTCAATTCTTTAAAAATTTTTGTGTTTTATCCATTGTTCATATATATCTTTGTCTTCAACATTCATTAATTGAAATTCATAAACTTGTTATCTATTGTTTCTTATTCTTTTGATTCAAATTCGTTGTTTTCACCATTGTTTTCATTCAAATTCCATTGTTTTCATTCAAATTCTGTTGTATCAATTCCATTGTTTTCATTCAAATTTGTCTCATCTTGTTTTCTTTCCTCTTTTTTTCAAATTCTTGTTTTTAATCGTTTTCATCATCTTTTGTCATCTTTCGTTTTTCATTCAAATTCAGTATTCTAATCGTTGTTTGTTTATTCATGTTTCTAAATTTTTTCTTGAATTGTTGTTCATTAATTCTATTTTTCTTGAAACGTGTTTCTCTTTGTTCATTTTCTTTTCATTCTTGTAATTGTTCATCAATTTTTCTAATCTTTTTTATTCAATCGTTGTTTTCATTCAAATTCCATTGTTTTCATTCAAATTCTTGTATAAATTCTTGTTTCATTCTAACCTTTCAATTTCTTCAATTCTTTGTTTTCTAAATTCCTAGTTTATTCAATTCCGTTGTTTTCATTCAAATTCTTTGTTTTCATTCATCATGTATTCAATCTGTTGTTTTCATTCAAATTTTGTTCCTATTCTTTTCATTCTATGTGTTTATGTTGCTTTTACGTAATTCTATCCGTTGTTTCATTCAAATTCCATTTCATCAATTCTGTTTTCAAATTCCTGTTTTCAATCGTTTTATTAACATTCACAAATTGTTTTTCATTTTTTCTAATTCGTTGTTTTCAATTCTGCTTTCTTAAATTCGTGTTCATAATCTGTTGTTTTCATTCAACTTTTCTACATCTATTCGTTTTTTCATTCAAATTCCATTGTTTTCTATTCTGTTAAATTCATTTCATTCAATTGTTGTCTATTCGTTGTTCTTCAATTCTTTGTATCAAATTTTTCATTGTTCTTTTTTCATTCAAATGCTTTTGTTTTCATTCTAATTCTACTCTTTTTATTCAAATTCCATTGTTTGTTCTCAAATTCTGTTGTTTTCATTAAATTCTTTTCTGTTAATTCCTTGTTTTCATTTAATTCTGTTGTTTGTTTTAAATTCCATTGTTTTCATTCAAATTCTGTTGCTTTTGATTCAAATTGGGGAAAAAAATGGAAAAAGGCCGCGTGTAATCCATTCTATTTCAACAAATAACTGTAGTTCTAATTATCGCTGCTTAAACAGTAACTGTAGCAGAATACAGTTACTCATATTTGTATTTAAATCTAAGGCGGGTACAGGTATTCCATTACTCCCCAACACTGGCCGCAAATAACATTAACTAGTAATTGCCAATTGATAACAGCAACTTTTCACCAGATACTTGGTGCTTTTTGAGGTAATGTAAGGTAAACTGTTAACAAAAACTGTTTCTGAGTTTGTCTAACTCTAACAGATATTTTCATTGTTTAAAATTGGCATAGATGTACTTAATTAAAGAGGGCAGCATTTCTCTGTATGTACACAAGCTTCAATAATTTTCTCACTTTAATGAAACTTGTGAAAAAAAGAAATGTCGTCATGCCTCTCTAATTTTATTCTATTGTCTTTCGCTTTACATATTCATGTGTAAATTTGTTCTTCTACCTGTTTCACATGTCTTTAGTATTCAGCACAACCTTGTTTTCTGTTATGCACATAACATAATATCAAGCCAGAAGTAGAGATTAGAGGTCACCATCTTTATATTCTTTTAACAGAAGCAAACACTTTAACAAATTATTTTTATGTATTATGCATTTGACGCTGTATTTTTTCATCTTGTTTAAGGAATAAGTCTTTATAATAAAAATTATTATTTGCTGTATTTTACAAAGGCATAATTTTCATTAATTGTAACAATGAAACAGCGGTGATCAGCAGTGACTTATTGAAGAAGCATAGGACCTTTAGTTCAAGGAACATTTTTCACTTATCTAGAATGTTCTTTAAAGCCACCAAAAACTTAGCAAATCAGTCCTCTTGTTTTTGAAAAACAATGGCGGTTTTTACATATAAACTAGACTGGCCGATGGCGCGTTATGGCAGCCTCGCTTTTGTCAGTCTGCCCCAGGGCAGCTGTGGCTACAACTGTAGCTTGCCTCCACCAGTGAGTGAATGAATAGTGGAATTGTACAGCACTTTGAGGGCCCCAAAAAGCGCTATATAAATGCAATCCATTATTATTATTATTATTATTATTTTAAAAATTCAATTCAATTCAATTTTATTTATATAGCGCCAAATCACAACAAAAGTCGCCTCAAGGCGCTTCATAGATACAGAGAAAAACCCAACAATCATATGACCCCCTATGAGCAAGCACTTTGGCGACAGTGGGAAGGAAAAACTCCCTTTTAACAGGAAGAAACCTCCGGCAGAACCAGGCTCAGGGAGGGGCGGGCCATCTGCTGCGACCGGTTGGGGTGAGAGAAGGAAGA
This sequence comes from Haplochromis burtoni, assembly GCF_018398535.1. Lineage (NCBI taxonomy): Eukaryota > Metazoa > Chordata > Actinopteri > Cichliformes > Cichlidae > Haplochromis > Haplochromis burtoni. The sequence continues at coordinate 94,316 of NW_024582858.1, read as the reverse complement.
CAGGATAAAGACATGCTGTGGAAGAGAGACAGAGGTTAATAACAGATATGATTCAATGCAGAGAGGTCTGTTAACACATAGTGAGTGAGAAAGGTGACTGGAAAGGAAAAACTCAATGCATCATGGGAATCCCCCGGCAGCCTATGTCTATTGCAGCATAACTAAGGGAGGATTCAGGGTCACCTGGTCCAGCCCTAACTATATGCTTTAGCAAAAAGGAAAGTTTTAAGCCTAATCTTAGAAAGTAGAGAGTCTGCTCCTTCCAAACTGGAAGCTGGTTCCACAGAAGAGGGGCCTGAAAACTGAAGGCTCTGCCTCCCATTCTACTTTTAAATACTCTAGGAACAACAAGTAGGCCTGCAGAGCGAGAGCGAAGTGCTCTAATAGGGTGATATGGTACTACAAGGTCATTAAGATAAGATGGGGCCTGATTATTTAAGACCTTGTATGTGAGGAGCAGGATTTTGATAATTCTGGATTTAACAGGAAGCCAATGAAGGGAAGCCAATAACAGGAGAAATATGCTCTCTCTTTCTAGTCCCTGTCAGGACTCTTGCTGCAGCATTTTGGATTAGCTGAAGGCTTTTCAGGAGTTTTTAGGACATCCTGATAATAATGAATTACAGTCGTCCAGCCTGGAAGTAATAAATGCATGAACTAGTTTTTCAGCGTCACTCTGAGACAGGATATTTCTAATTTTAGAGATGTTGCGCAAATGGAAGAAAGCAGTCTTACATATTTGTTTAATATGTGCGTTGAAGGACATGTCCTGGTCAAAAATGACTCCAAGGTTCCTCACAGCGTTACTGGAGGCCAAGGTAATGCCATCCAGAGTAAGAATCTGGTTAGATACCATATTTCTAAGATTTTCAGGGCCGAGTACAATAACCTCAGTTTGTATCTGAATTAAGAAGCAGAAAGTTAGCGGCCATCCAGGTCTTTATGTCTTTAAGACATTCCTGCAGTTTAACTCATTGGTGTGTGTTATCTGGCTTCATGGACAGATAGAGCTGGGTGTCATCTGCATAGCAGTGTAAAATGTATGCTATGTCTTCTAATGATGCTGCCTAAGGGAAGCATGTATAATGTAAACAGAATTGGTCCTAGCACTGAACCCTGTGGAACTCCATAATTAACCTCAGTGTGTGAAGAGGACTCTCCATTTACATGACAAATTGGAGTCTATTAGATAGATATGATACAAACCACTGCAGCGCAGTACCTGTAATACCTACAGCATGTTCTAATCGCTCTAATAGGATATTATGGTCGACAGTATCGAACGCTGCACTGAGGTCTAGCAGGACAAGCACAGAGATGAGTCCACTGTCAGAGGCCATAAGAAGATCATTTGTAACCTTCACTAAAGCTGTTTCTGTGCTCTTCAAAATTCTAGCCATAGAAGAGCAAGAGATGATAAAGTTGCCTACATGAACACGCAGTCCAATCTAAAGAAAAGTTGACTTTCAATCAAAGCCAAAGGCATATTTTCTACACTATGGATGGCTCAGCTTTAAGTTCATTGCGTGAACCTTCACTTCTCTATCCCAGCTATATTCAAGACAATTAATTTGGAATAATGAAGGTTGTGGCTGTTCCAAACGTCCAAAAACACGGTTTATTATGAGGGAAAGTGGACTTGGCCTGTAGTGACTTAATTAAAGCTTAAAGAGGACCTGTAGCTAAGTGTTGGTAGACGATCGACAGCGAGTATTTAGAGCTAAGTTATTAACTAGCAGACCTACCTTGAAGCTTGTTTGAGCCAACGCTAGCAATCTTTCCTAACTGTTGTTAAACCTGCGAATTATCTCTTTTAAAAGACATTATTGTGGCACATTAAATTTACCCGTTCCTGCATGATAAATTGGAGCATCCACAGTTTAACTATAACGCACTAAGTACCGCAGCAATTTCCTAATGTTGTAAACCTGCTCAACATTTGGCAATAAAACCCTTTCTGATTTCTGATTTCTAAATGGCAGAAAGAAACTTTTAACATCACATTCATTCAACTAGGAGTGGTTGATTCACCAGAATAGGGATATCTATATCAGTGCATTTAAATCCAAATCCATTTTTGCACAAATTTGCTTAGCCAAAACGGTTATTGTACACATTTATTTCCTAAAATTTAGGCCCAGTGGGGAATGCAGATTAACTTCTTTGATTTCTTTGTTCTTTGGTTTGTCATCTGTTTTACAACTGGATAGTTTATTATGTACTCAAGCTTCTCTAAATAGGTTATGACCGTACAGTCATTGGCTGTGACTCCCTGTGATATGTTTTACCGCTCCGCTTTGATAGATGGCAGCAGATCTCTGGCTAGAGCTGCAAATGGTACACTGAGGAAGAAGTGGGCGTGGGTTTGCTGGCACTACAGCGCCACTTTTGAGCGGTCGTTTATGTTGTCAACAATAACAGACCGCTGAAGTTGTCAAGCAACGTCGAGGAAAAGTCATACATCAGTCCCGCGACGGTATAGTCTTTAGTTGGGTATGAAAGTACATTATATTATTTTATTTTGATTAAATCCAGTTGTGTAATGCATGAAGGCACAATTAAAAACAGCAGCTCTAGACCCTGATGCTGACATTGACTGCTAGCATAGACAGTCTTTGGTTGCTAGGAGCCGAGCTGAGCTAACGCAATTGGTTTAACCTTAGCGCTCTGCACTTAATGAGAGAAAGCGGTTACACTGTGCATAGATAATTGGTGACGATTCAAAATCAGTGAAAGTCAACGATTAGCTTTATTGTAAGGTTAACATTGAAATGTTAACGAAAACTTGTGATCTGTGTATGATCTTCAGATGAAGGGCTGGTTATGGCTTGGCTTAATAGTGATAACTGGCCATCAGTTACATAACAAAGCTATCGAAATATCTTGATAGCTTATTTTTTCCGCGGGCCCAGAGGAGGCACTGGCTACCCCCCCCAAAATTTGCTGGCACCCCCAGTGGCTCCCCCTGACTGCCCTATGTTAGGAATAATGTAATAAGGGTGCAGAAAAGCTGGTGTCTCTTAATTAATAGGCTGGTGTGAAAAATTGCTGCCACACCGCCCCCTCGGCCTGTGCTTCGGGATTTCTGGTAGTTAGACACAGTCTCAATGGAGATTTTTCAATGGGTTTTTGGGGGGTAGCAAGAGGAGAGAAGCTGCAGAGAGGCGTAAGACTGCAACTCTGCTTCCTGGTCCCAACTCTGGTCATATTTTGGGGGGTTTAATAAATTTGTCCATATTTCTAGAAATGAGAGCTGCTCCATCCAAAGTGGGATGGATGCCGTCTCTCCTAACAAGACCAGGTTTCCTCCAGAAGGTTTGCCAATTATCTATGAAGCCCACATCGTTTCTGGACTCCTCCAGAATGCCACATCAGTACGTGAGACTGCCAGGAGGTGTTGTATATGCTTGTTTGTGCAAGGAGGAACAGGATGAGCACTGCCAGAGTTACAAAATGACTTCCAGCAGGTCACCGGTGTGAATGTCTCTGACTAAACAATCAGAAACTGACTTCATGAGAGTTGCCCGAGGGTCCGATGTCCTGCAGTGGGGCCTGTGCTGACTGCACAGAATACCAGAATTGACAGGCCAATCACTGATGCCCTGTGTATTTCGCCATGAGAACATGTGACAGACATGTGCTCAGGGTGAACCTGAGAATCCATAGAAAACATTATACTGCCTGTAACATTGTTCAGCATTGACTGGTTTGGTGGTGGGTCAGTGATGCACTGCTCCAGATTAAGGAGATCTCCCAGTACACCATCCATCGTCTCATTAGGACCATGGGTACCAGCACATAGGGACAACATAAACTACAGAGTTTGAGATGCTGCAATGAAATTTTTGGCAAACATTCGTGGAAAAAACATACAGGAGTCACATGTCAGCAGATCCACAGTGCTTCGGAGTGACATGTGAATGAAAATATGTGAGCATTAGGACGTGTATTAAAGGTGCCCTCCACTGTGTGGGCACTGGAGACAGATTTAAGGACAGACTGCAGAGATGTGTATGTGTAGGTGCCGTTCTCATTTATTTTCCATGTGCAAACAAATGGATATAAGAGACCATGTGCAGTCAGATTCTTGACGTGTTTACCTGAGGACCTCTTTGATTGTGCCTTTAAGAAGTGGTGCCCCCTGCAGGGCTTTGTGAGGATCCCCACCAGCCTGTGCCCACGACACCCTCACCTGCTGCCTAACGCTCTCCTGCACCTCAGGGTTGCGTCCCAGCTCAAACAGAGCAAACTGCAGGGGTACTGCTGTCTGAAGAGAGGATAGGATGAGACGTGACACAGAATTAGGTATAGAGACCCAGGCTAAGTCAGGCTATCACACATATTGGCACACACACACACACCAACACACGCACCGTATCCACCCCTCCAGCCATCAGCTCAGTGATGTTGGCTTTGATGAGGTCCAAAGATAGCTGCCCTTTCTCCATGAGTTGCCCCAGAACTCCAGTGTACTGGCTTCCAGCAGTCCCAGCCGGAGATGCTCTATCCAGGGAGGTTGACAAGCGCTGGTACCCCCTCTGGATCCTCGCCTCCGCTGGAAGACAAACAGTCAGGTTGTGGAAGTGAAAGGACAAAGAAGCATGCTGATGCTGATATGACGCTCTTGCGATTATGGCCCTTTCCTACCATGACTGAAGATGTGGTCCCAAGCAGTGGCGTGCTGGGTCCACAGGGGAGCACCCATGCGCAACAGTAAGCGAGGGGGAAGGTAGAGGAGAGGAGGAGTGGTTGTTAGCATTCGCTCCACGGCCCAGATGAACTTCTGAGATTCCAGGGAGGGGGATGAGGAGAAGAGGCCAATACGCTCTCCGTAGAGCACGTGGCAGCTAGCTAGAGAGGGAGGAAGGGAGGAAAAGAAAGAGGTATAGGCGGGTTAAGATGAGATAGATGACTGATGACCTAAAACATGAGCAAGCAAAGGACTTAAAGATAAATAAACTATTAAACTTCATGGAGGATTACATTGACCTTTGTCTTGAATGTCTCTATGTGTCATCAATTTATTAATCTTTTCCAAATAACAGTTAAACAATTTCAAAAATGCACTTTATTTTTTCTTATTTAATGTAAAAACAAACAAAAATAGACCCCTTTTAATATAGATCTCCCCACGGTGCACATGATGTTTCCCAATCAAACATGTTCAAGTTATATTAACACGACATCAGCGACTGGAGTAGAGTTTCTTACTCCGGCTTAGCACTTGGTTTCTTGTGCTGGGCTCCATTAGGAGCAGAGCAGCGTGACTCAAAGTCATCAGCTCTCCCCCCCTTCCCACTCGCATACACACAGATGCAAACAAATGTACACTGAGTCATACAGGCTTTCACACTTGCGAACATGGAATACAGCAGATAGGCACATGAAAGGAGCAGACCTGCTGAAATAACGCTGGAGCTTTGATCATCTTTGTTGCCATTTCTATTTTTAAAGGTGCATGTTCTCTTTGACCTCCTACACCCAGAGTACGCTAAGAGACGCCTGGGGATAGGATGAGGTTCGGTTCTCATGTTAGGTGTGAATATTTTAGAATTAAAGGACAGAGAGAGCAGCAGCACTGATCTATTTGCGTTTTCATCTTCTTCTTCTTTTTTTTTGAAGATTTTAAAGAGGTGATGCTCCTGCAGATTGTGTAATTCCTCTGACGTCAGAAACTGGCGCAGCTTACATCAGCATTTGTGAGTCAATGCATAGACCTGATAGTTAGGCTGAATGAAAGCCTGTCAAAACGGGGAAGCGACATGAATCCGTGGCCTTCCATCCCTCGGGGCTTCAAGGTCGATCACTGCCGCATGAAAAATTAGACTTGACATTTATGGGATGTTTCTGTCAAACACCCATCATTTCACACCTCTCCACACTTTTCCAACATAGAAAAAGAAAGTCTACTTTTTTGGCTTCATTGTAAATAAACAGGAATTAATGAATACTCATTTTACAAGCTGTAAAATGACACTTAGAGATACACAAAGGTCTCATATCATGGGGCTGATGACCTCTAACCTTCCAGTGCAAAACGAAAAAGGTCAGGACTGGGATCGATGGTAAGAACGCATTTTCCCTTCTCTCCTCTTCCCTCCTTTTCCATTCTTGTCTGCAGCATTTGACAGAAATCCTTCGCCACCTCATCAAGGAGAGGGAGAAAGCGTTTTACTGCTGCACTCATCATCACCTCCTTGTTCAGCTGCAGACGGTCAGCTCTCCACTCTTCCCCATTCCTGTGGAGAGAAAGGTGCACGCTAAGCATTAAAATGAGCTTATTTCATATCTGCTCAGTCACTGTGAAATAAAATAAGGGCATCGTGTTCAAGTCTGACTCCCAGTCAGACTTATCATTGTCTAAACATGAATTCAAAGAAAGCCAGATTGAGAGAAGTCTCTTTTTTTGGTGCTTGACCTCTTCCCAACCACACGTCTACCTTTACCCAAACGTTGCAATAGTTAATATGCAACAAAGAAAGTTTTCATAGGACACGAGATAATCAGGTGCAAAAATAAGTACACCTTTACTGCTTCCATAGGAATGAGGAGTGAGCTGATCTGGAGCAGTCAGGTGTGTTAACACAATGCCACAGTCCTCCCGGGACTGGATGTCCCTGCAAATTCACCCCAAGGTCAGATTATGCAATGTTCACAGAAAAAAACCAAGAGATACATCTCGTCTCTACATTCGTCTCTCTAAAAAAGAACATGACAGCACAGTTTAGGTTTGCAAAGTTAAATCTGAACAACACAAGGTTTCTGGAACAATGTCCTTTTGGAGAGAGTAGAGCTGTTTCGCCAGAATGCACAGCACCACATTTGGAAAAAAACAAACTTAGTAGATCAGCACAAACGCCGTCTGGCGCGGTGTTGGAGGCATGATCTTTGGGCTCGTTTTGCAGGCTCTCAAATTCCCACAAGCAACTGAACTGAATCGATTTTGTAAAGAAGATAGGAGGAAAATTCCCCCACAACACTGTGAGAGAGTGAGACAATCATGCAAACACCAACACAAAGCAAAAGTCATTACTTGAAGTTGTGGCTGCTAAAGGTCATTACAAGCTACTCTGTCACAGGACTGCTCAGAATCCAGGGAAAACTTCCTTTTCCTGAAGACAGCGGGGGATTATCATGTTTAACAGGTACAAACACGTAGCTAACAACTCGTCACTCGTGACAACAGCCATCTTTAAATAGCTGAATTATATTAATCAGTTCATTTAAAGTGTATAGCATTTTCTTAAAGGCACAGCTCTTACATGTGCAGTTAAACCACAGCGTGTTTCTGTGGTTGAGTGAAAGCAAATTAAAGTCGGTTAAAAGAGAACTGATGACTTTGAAAATTCTGATGTAAAACAATAAGAAAAAATAATTCACTGTTTGAATTATGAAAAATATTTCAGTCCACTGGGATTTCTCAGCCTAGTTTTGGTCTTTTTTTAAAGTCGCATGAGAGTTCCAGCTTTATGGGGGTGACACTAAATCTGAATCAGTGGTTACAAACTTCCAGCAGCCTTTACCACTCAACCCTTTACAGCCATGAGTTTTTGTGTGCGTTTGCATGAGTTTAAAAAACACAAAACTATAATTTTCTGGCAATGAGTTCATGGTTCAGGATTTAAAAGCTTAAAATATTGAAAATATTGAATTAGAAAATGTCTGAATGCACTAATATTAGAACTTTTAAAAGGACCTTTATGTCAGAACCAACAACCGAACAACACACACAGTATAAGGATGTCTAGAGACCTCTTTTTGTGTATAATTTTAAATATTATATATAATCTCTATGGTGACCACAGCCTTTGCAGTGCGCTCCATTTAGTTGTTCTAATGTTCCAATAAGAAATGAGAAAACTTCATCTTTTGCTTTAATTTTGCATTTTCTCCTTATAATTAGAATCTCATTGGAAAAGCTGTTCTTTTAGGGCTGAAATTTCGCTGCATTTTGTTGTTGTTTTATGAACAACCTCAGTCTGCTTTTTAAAGTCATAATTATTGCTTGTTATCTGTGTTTCACACCAGAGTGCTGTACCTTCACAGTGATGTTTTACCATCTCTCAGTCAAATGTATGAGCAGGAAGCAACTAAGAAACTAAATGATGAACAAAAACTTTCCACGCCTGATTAAATTACCCCCCCACCCCCCAAAAGACACGATGATGGTACAAGTGATTACATTCATGTGCACACACTCACATGGAGTTGTTTCCATCCCTCGAGGGAACATTGAAATGATTCAGTCAAATTTTGACTCTTAAATTTTAATCAGTAGAATAATGGGATTTTACCCACGGAAGGGAGAGGAGTCTCTATCGTGTGACTGCTTGCACAGATGCATATCACCACTTCACGAGTAATTTAAAACACACATGTGGAACTGACTTGAGGAAGATGCCCTTGCTGTGGTTGCGTATTTCCCGGTGTGTCGCCCAGGGCTGCAGGGTCATCCGTCGGGGGTGCAGACCCTCTGACTTAAAGAGCTCACTGACGTCAGATGGGAGCATGATGTTCACGCTGCTTAGGGTGCCGAGCTTTTCTCTATTGCAGTCACACAGAGAGACAGAAAGGATATTTGGTAAGCACACGAACATACTGAAGAACGTTTTAAGCTTTGAACTTCCCTCTACCTGTAGATGGGTCCGAGCGTGTTGAAGGTCCTCTCCATGTGCTTGTGAAGCTGCTGGAAGCGATTTTCTCTCCAGAATTTCAGCAGGTTGAGCCATCCATTCCTCCCAGTGTGAGGGATCTCCTCAAAGCGCCGCATCCCTTTCACTACTCTTTTCCCGCCTTCTAGCTTTCCATGCATCACAGTCCCTGTTGCAGTCACACAAAGACCCTTATGAGGTGCGACACCAAAAAACACATTTCTGGACCCACAAGAGCCCTTCGCTTTGATACCCGCAGTCACTCGTGTGGACATGCTGGCTCTGGTCTGAGTGAGCTGTGCCAGGCGGTCTCATCCAGAGTTGTGACACTTCTTGTTTGGTGTCGTCTTTGCAGGGCTCATTCTTTCCCTCCTCCAACGCTAAAATTCACCCTTGAATGAGATTTCGTGCTGACAGGAGTTTGATGATTTATAAATCTGAGCATCAGAGTTCAAGAGAAACACAACAGAGCCAGAATGTCAGGTTGACTGCACAAAAAACAGATAATGGGCCAGTATAGCTTCCCGAAATGTGTTTTATTACAAGTTCAATCACAGCAAATCAGCTACAAACAAACAGACTAAATGGCCACCTTCGTAAGTGGTTTTTTTCTCCATCCTGTATAAAAGCCTTGAATTTATGCACCAAAATAAGCTCAACACAAACAAAGCAGTTATTAGAAACTAGCAGATTTGGCTCATACACATCACCGATACTGTAGATGTGATGCAGAAAGGACTCAGTATAAAGAAAAGTGGACAAATTCTAACATAATCACACAAAATAAGAAAGTTTCATGTTGTTTTGTTGCCCTGAGGTTCCTCACTTGTGTATAGATCTCTTAGTTGGATCTATATCATTTAGACCGACAGCTCTGCGTACTAGCTTGGCTTCTATTATAAAAAAACTAAACACGGTGTCCGAGTGAAACATCACCAGGACAAGATGTGCCCTGTTTTAACATCTACAACTATTGATTTAGTTATATAATCACAATATAATGCAACAGCTTATTAAAACAGTATAAAATCAACATATTCAATGAGGAGAAAATTCTTCAAGGACTGCGTAAAATCCCATTTGTACTTTCATTGTCATGTACTGACCAGTAATTCAACACCTCATAATAATGTTTGAGTATATCTAATCAGTACCTAAAATAAGCATTTTACACTGGCGTATTTGTTATTATTAAGTAAAACAGGTGACTTATTCACCTGTTACAAGTTATCAGAGCTATGTAAGAAGAAAACTGACTTCAGCTTACATAAAAGCAGCAGTCATAAATTCCCATATGCTGTTCTCTTCATTAATAGAGTGTAATAATCATTGCTGTGACTACATATTGATCACATGATTTTACAAGATCCCCCATTTGCTGGTGCAGGAGTAGGCGTCCCGCTGCGTTTCCTCCCTGTGAGGACCGCTGTGCTGAAGCTGAGGCCTTGAAAGGCACTCAGCAGGTTGAAGCCATCGTCCTTGGTTTTGGTTTCAGGATGAATTATTGTCGATAGCTCGTGTGGGAGCGACACTTTGCCTCCGACTGACCTCCGCTGGTTTGTGTCCTTCGTGTTCTGAAGGATGATGGAAGAACAAATGGGTTACAGGATTGAACGTGCTGCAAAAATAAAAATGAATAAATAGCTCTACATCTCTTATGTCCTTGGGGCGACCGTGGCTCAGGGGTTGGGAAGCGCATCTGTAATCGGAAGGTCGCCGGCTCGATCCCCGGGCTCTCTGTCCTGGTCGTTGTGTCCTTGGGCAAGACACTTTACCCTACCGCCTACTGGTGTTGCCCAGAGGGGCCGATGGCGCGATATGGCAGCCTCGCTTCTGTCAGTCTACCTCAGGGCAGCTGTGGCTACAACTGTAGCTTGCACATTCACACACTCCACCAGTGTGTGAATGAATAGTGGTATTGTAAAGCGCTTTGGGTGCCTTGAAAAGCACTATATAAATCCAATCCATTATTATGTTGCAGTAACATACAAGTTGGCACACATGGATAATGCCTGCAAAGAGTAAGCCAACTATTGTATTGTTGGGGGTTGGCTGTACCTCTGCAAAGGCTGCAAACGCATCTGAAGTTATAACAGTTTGAGTTTTAAGGTTTTTTTATGCAGTATAACCATAATTGCATCAAGATGCGCTACATCTTGTTGATGGAGAAGTGTTTGCAAAAGGAAAAACAGAAACTGCATTGAGATTGGTTTATAACTACTGAGCTACAGACATTAACATGATGTTTAATGATGAAATGAAAGTACCCAGAGAGAACCCACACAGACATGAGAACATGCAAACTCCACACAGAAAGACCAGACTGGACTAGAAAGTCAAGATTTGAATCCAAGGCCTTCTGACTGCGATAACCACCACCCCACCGCACTGCCCTTTTTTTCTTTTTTCCTTTCATGATTTCATTTTTTTTCCCTGAGGATATTTATCAAGTAAATACTTGATAAAAAAAAGTATTTACTTCTCATCTTCTCTCTATCTTCTCATTTTCTTTGACCCAAGCAAGTTTCATTTTGAACTGGTAAGAATTTTTTGGTTGCTGAACCCTGAATCCTAAATTCAGAAGAATTACGCAGCACATTTTTGTGGTTATTTGACATTTTATCTAAATTAATTCAGTGAAGTTGGAAAAACATTATATTTTGAAGAAAATTAAAACTGGTGTGTGAGAGTAGTGAACAGAAGGATGCAGCGTTTTGTAAAGTTTCAATTCAACTCTGTTAAAGAAATAAAATAAAAAAAACAGTACCGTGTATAAGGGGAAAACTGTCCAATTTACACAAAACTAGAGGATAAATATTGTTATTTTCTTCCAAACACAGACCTCAGGCAGCTGATATTTTCTCCTGAAATGAGCTCTCATCGCTGCTCTCTCTGCATTCTTCTGGGCCTTGGTGGCTTCCCGCAGCTTTCTGTCAACACAGCAGACAAACATAAATACAGCTCAGATATCGCAGGCAGAAAATAAAAATCTCTCTGCACAGGTGACAACAGTTAACGCCTTCGTTCATCTCAGCTGCCTCCTGCAATGAGAGCACAGTGAGGAATTGACAAAATGAGGTGAACTGAGGGGATTGATTTCAGTTTGCAGATGAATTACATGTAACTCAGGCAAAAACTTGATTTCATGTGTGTTTAGAGTCTTTTTTCCATTTTCACCTGGAAATGATAAAACGCCTGTTCATATAATGCATCCAAGAAGCAACCCTGCCTGTTATTTGTAATGGCACAAAATAATGATACTACTCAGGTGCTTGTGCAGCTTTGTGGTACTTGTGGTTTCCATTTCTGACGCCCCTCCCACTGTCTTGGAGGCAGTTTGTGGTGACACTACACAGAAATTGGCTGATATGGGCGGTTAGTTTAGTTTGTCAGTCGTTTCATTGTGTTTCATTTTTTATTTCTTCTCGATAACAATTTCTCATTTAGATTCCAAAACTATGAATTGTGATTTTTAAGCAACATTTTCACTGTAAGAGTGCTACTTGTAACACTTCATGTTTACAAAAGCACCTGTTGCTACTTTTACTTAAAGTATGTAAATACTTCCTTCACCCCTGCATGACGGTTTCTACATCACATACAGAGCATTACTTGCCTCTCCTTCTCCAGCTCTGTCTGGTACGAGCAAATGATAGACAGATCTTTGGGATATGCAGCTCGGGGGGGAGACGTTTTGCCCAACTTGACACATCCTCCTCGACTCCCACTGCCTCTCCCTCTCTTGTTCCTACGTTTGGCACACAGCTTCTTCCCCTTCAACTCCGACACACAGCTGGTCAGCTTCCTGATGGGCATGCTCAGGGAATTTTTTAATCTCACCACAGACTCCATGATGTACCGCACACACACCCCTATTTCCTCGTCAGATGACAGGTGAATTTATGGTGGCTTTCGCCTTCCCTCATGTTGTGTTGCACTGACACGAGAAAATCAGGACACGCAGTCTGAAATCTCACAGCAATAACTCCTGCCAAGGACAAGGACGGCAGTCAGACAAGGCTCAGACACTCAGAAAGGTTAAACACACTGATGGAGAGTTTATCATCTAGATCAGGTTAAAGAGGGCAGTAAAGCAGAAAAACGGAAACTACGTGATGACAAAACATGAAAATGCCAAACTAACATGCTGAACAGACTAATTTTCAGGGTCTATTACCACTGATTTACACACAAACATGGTTTACCATGCTGTTCCTGTCCACGGTTATCTTACCCATGCAGGTGGCCACAGTTGGCCTAAGGCTCACACCATAAAATCCAGATAAAGGACCCAGCCAGATGGCCTTCACCACCACCAGCCAATCCCTAAAGCTTTTTAAAAAGTGGGGAAAACAAGAATAAAAAACAGTAGACTCTCCACGAGATATTAAGCCTGCAACTTCCTGACCTTCACAGGACAAAATCACTGTTTTCCATTGAGGTTTCAGCCTCTCCTTCCCTCTTTCCCTCCTACAGAATCGTTTTCACATTTCACTACCCCCAACTCTGCCACACAGATTACTACCTAAGGGACTTAATGAGGGGAATCTCGTTAGCCGTGGCAGGGAATGCACCTGATGAGTCACGTGTCAGGGGTGAAGCTTTAGACGTGATGTTGAGTGACACACCCATGCATTCACAGTAAGTTCATATATTTATAGACTCATTTGTCCTCCTGCGTAGCTCCATTTAATCCATGTTGTTTTCATAGTTTAGAAAATGGGAGAATAAATGCAACAGTGACAGTTTTTTTTTCTTACAAGAATGCTGTTGGTATTTATTTCACTAAACATTCGTGGATTAAAGATGACTAAAGATGGGGAAAGAAGAAATGAAACTTGGATGGAGAGAGTCCGGCCTTAAAGAGAAGTATTTGAGTCAGTGGGAGATCAGAAACGTACTGACAGCTGGACTGTGCAACTGTGCAAACTGTCAGAAAAGAGGGGACAGAGTGGGGTCACCCTCCGGTCTCCCTCAGTCTCTCCACCAAACAATCAGTGCTGAAGTTTGTTTAAAGGGAGAGCATAGTTTCCTGCATCATAGACTTTTTTATCCACAAACACAGTTTTAAAAGTTGCAGTGTAATACATTACCCCTGATTTCTTTCTTCTTCTTCTTTTTTTAAAAAAAATATATGCACTCAAAAAAGGATTTCTCACCCTCATTAAAAATTGAAGCAAGAATCTTGAATAAAACACAACATAATATAAAATCAAAGGGTTATTTATGTAGTAATTAACCATTAGGGGAAATGTGATCGATATACCAAAACAAACTAGATTCCAGTAAATGTAACATTTTACCTTCTACTTATGAAACAAATTACATGGAAAATTTACATGCAATCAAATTACTTAAAGACAGCTTCCCAGCAGAAATATTATCTGAGTGAGGCAGAGGGCATGAGTGTGAAAAACAAAACCTAAAAAAACAACCTTCACCGGGTCATTTCTTTCCTCTCTGTTCAGTTTCACTCTGTTCAGTTTCACTTAGGATCACTACAGACAAAGAGGATTGTTTGTTATTAGGATTGTCACAGGTGTAATAGGCACTCCTGTAAAAGCAACTCGTTAACACGAATATCTAAGCAGCCAGTCACGTGGCTGCACCTCAGTGCATTTAGGCATGTAGACACAGTCTTTTAATGGGAGATACAACACTGAAATACACACAGAGAAAAACAACAGCAATTCTAGCTAGTCACAGTATCACATATTTAGCAAATATTTTATTAAATACCCCCATTCAACGACTAATTAAGGTAGATATCTAATTGCCAATCACATAAAAGCATCTCAGTACAAATGGAAACACAATCCTTTATTAAGTCAAGGAGGAGCGTTTGCATAAAGTTATCCTTCCACTGCTAAAACGTGAGATTGAACCAGGGACCTAACGTTCTTCCAAATGAGCTGTTTCAGCAGTTCTGTTTGTGTCTGTTGCTGCACTTTACTCCAATGGTATCCAAAGTCATTGGATCTCAATGTGCATTGTACAGCCAGACAATGTTACCACATCAATATGAACCAAAATCTCTGGGGAATGATTGCAACACCATGTTAAGTGACTGGTCTGTGCAATTATCAGTGTTGTCATGGTGACCTACAAACCATGTGCAAACAGACCATGAGGCAGGGGATGGGCCAAACTGATTTATTATAAATCTCTGATGGAAGCGCAGAGGGCCAGGGGTTGCCAGCAGGCAAGAACAAAGCCAGATGTGGAGGCTGAACTGATGGCTGAGAGCCTGAAGATGCGAGGGAGAGGTTAGTGAGCTGGCTGCTGAGAAAGACACTGAAGCCAGAGCAGAGGAGGCTGCAAAACACTAAAGACAGGATGGCCCTGGGAATCTATCCAAACATTTAGCAAAAGTGACAAGAGGCATGGTCACAAAAACACCAACCTGGCAGAGTGGAAACATCAGTTCTGAGGATATGTAGTGGTCTCATTTGAAGAACTGACTGCAGCTGGTAAGGTTCTGCTTTGACCCCAACACACCTCTTTCAACAACTACAAAACGAGCAGACACATCCCTACAGAGAAAAGGAGAAAGGGAAAGAGGAAGAGAGAGACCTCTGAAAGTGATAGAAGGTCAGCCTGACCCAGAATTAGATGCTGAGGGTGAGTCACTGGCTCAATGTCTTGTACGGCTGCTCTGGGACTTCCCTGCACTTCCATATGAGTACACAGAGAGCAGCAGCAAGTCTCCCCTTCAGTGGCAACAGGTATTAATTATGCTGGACACAGAATGAAAAGAAGGAGCTTATAAACAGCCTAATTCTCTTCCAATGATGTGCTCTCCATGAGACAGCAAATTAGGCCTGACTTTTCTGCTTCCTGAATTGATGCTGTGTTTAATTCATTTCATTTCCACCAACTACAATTTGCAAAATATTTTTACCAATAACTATCATTACTACTAAAATGAGGAAAAAAGAGTTTGAACATGGCTTTAAATGTTATCAATTGTCTCCAGTTTCTAAAAGTACATTATAACGCACTTATCTGCTTACAACACCATGATACATTATTTGTTAAATATAACTATATACTACTGTTGAATGTAAAATGGGGTTACTTAGATCTCCGTGTGTCCTTTTTTTCAGAAATGTGGCCCAGCTGTTCTCCTGATTTCTTATTTTGGCACACTTGTTTGAATGTCTTGGAACGACTCCACAGTGAGTTTTATGCTCTCTGACCTACTCTAATGCCCTACTTGGCACCGAGAGCCCATATGTACACTTCAACCAACCTGTTTGAAGTCCCTCACTCATTTCCACACCCCTCTCCCCTTACTCTTCCTCCTCTGGTGCCCAGAGCACTTTAATTTCTAACAGGTGAGGAAGCTTTAATACTTTAACAAGATCACAGAGAGAAACCACGCCCCCTACCCCAGAGCTCATGCAGACCTGAGATCTGTTTACTAATCCAAAGTTTTGCCTTTTACTACTGAAGATAGCTCGAGGTGGTCCTGTGTCAGCTAGTACAATTCATGAACAGAACAAAGGGGAAACATTACTGAACATTTCCATGTTCATATTCTTCAGGTGTGTGTGTGTGTGTGTGTGTGTGTGTGTGTGTGTGTGTGTGTGTGTGTGTGTGTGCCAGTGTTGTTTTGTCACATGTTGGACACTGATCTCCCTGAAAATCCCTTAAGTGGCTCTTTTTGCTCAACACTGGTTGACATTATAACTTAGCACGTCACCCTAACCTTCACCATCACAGGTGAATGCCTCTGACCCTTACTGCAACTTAACCCTGATTCTAACTTTTACCCTCAGTGGTGTGGTTGTTAACATGCAAAAGATCCTGAGAGCAGAAGGCGACACAAGCTAGTTTACTTCTAGTTCTGATCCCGAGGATACTGTGGCGACCACTTTGGAAACAAGGAAGTGTTTGGAAAAACAAGTGTTTGAGACAAAAATCAAGCGTAGTAATGCGATATTTGCATGTATCTATACAGGAACACTGAATTTGAATATTTTAATAAATTAAAATACTCTCGGAATACAATAAAAAATCTCATGCAGCACCATCCTGAGACAACGTTAGCTGAGTAAACCTACATTAAATTAACTCAAACAACAAACCATCCCACACTGGATACAAGCAGCTTGACAAAACCTCATTCCTAATTCAGAGCAAGCTAATGGCTCAGTCACAGGAGGAAAAATAGAACGGCGACCTCCTTCAATCAACCAAAAATAAATAAATAAATATTGGCTGCCTGGTGATTGCATTATTTTTTTTTTTACATTACTGCTGCAACCTGTGGTGACTATTCAATTCAGATTTATTTATATAATGCCAAATCACGACTCCAATCACCTCCAAGCATTTTACATTGTAAGCCAAAGACCCTACAATAATACAGAGGAAACCCCAACAATCAGATCTTAGCAACACTTAGCAACAGTGAGGACTAACTTGAA
Source organism: Haplochromis burtoni (assembly GCF_018398535.1). NCBI lineage: Eukaryota > Metazoa > Chordata > Actinopteri > Cichliformes > Cichlidae > Haplochromis > Haplochromis burtoni. The sequence continues at coordinate 77,233 of NW_024582858.1, read as the reverse complement.
TTTCAGTAAAAGAAACCTCAGGCAGAAGTAGACTAGTCTGAGGGTCGACTAAATGGTTTCCCATTATTATTACTGTATTATCAGAAACAAATTACATGTAATTGCCAACTTGACCCCATTCAATCGCAGACTGATAGCAAACTGACTCCCTCTTATGGCGGGTTTTAGTAACAGTGCTGGCATGCTTGGAAACAAAAAAGTGAATTGAGATAACTATCTTATTTGATAAAGAGACGATGACAAAGTTTAACTCTTAGGACATAATTTGCAGTTTAACAATAAGGTGATGGATCCTTTAAATATGTTATTGCAGTACTCGGTATATGGCGAAATGTTATAAATGTCAATGATATCGTATCTTGGGGTGTTTGGTGACTCCCACCTATATAAAAAGCAATGAGGTCCTCGGTTTTTCTCCTTATGGTGACAAAGGCCGATGTGGCATCGGGTGAACTGAGCCTCATTTAGATGACTAGACGAGTGTTTACACACACCTAGACTGATACGGGGAGATTTATAGATCACGTCACATGTGCACGTGGGGTTTTGAGACTGTCTTCGGGCTGCCAGCTTCTACCCAGATCCACAAATGTAAGCAGCATTCACGTACTAACAGAAAACTGGGACATTTGGGCTTTCTGTGGAATTCCCCAATTTAAGATTACAGACGCCATATAGGAGCCTAGATGTAGTCATTCTACATCACCTGGATTAAATCTATATTTAAAAATGAGCAAGAGTTATCCTATACTCGCTTCAGAGAAGGAGCTCTAACTGACCGTTTTACATCAGAAGAACATCCAGCAAGCAGTGCAGGTTATTTAAACCATATATCAACTTTCACAGGCTATTACTCGTTTTCTAGTCGAGGGATGATATATGAAAAACACATGAAGCTCAGATGTCCCAGTTCTCCACCCTCACTTGAAAGCAGCTTACATTTGGCAGCTTAAAAATTGTCTCCAAAATCCACGTGCACATGTGACGGGATCTGTGCGTGTCACCGGGGATTTATACTTATGTGTAGGGATGTCGTAACCCCTTCCCCCGAATCCTACGACGTCACCAGACGTGCACCAGCTTACTGGAAATGTAAGTACAGGTGGCGTCGAAGGAGCTGGCAGCTGCTGTGATTGGACTGTGGATCCCTGCTATGCATTTCCGGCTACCTGTTCGCCGCAGTTTTTGAATTTATCACCGAGAATAATAATAATCATCATCACCTCAGTATAAAGACTCACAAACCTTGGATAAGTGAAAGAAAAAGGATGGATGGAGATGTTAGGGAGATAGTTTCGGCAATCAGTATGGATGTGATGAAATATACAAAGAAGTGGAAGGGGGTCGGGGTCGGGGTGGCGAGGGACAAAAAATTAGCCCCAGGGGGAGACAAAAAAGCAACTGACCACTACAAAGAGTAGGGACCCAAGAGGGGGAAAGCCCCGGCATTTAATTTGTTTCCATCGTGGCTGACACCGCATATAAAACACCGGGACAGACGATAAGGTAATTACAGGGAACACCACGCAAAAGCTGGCAACTACGTCGGTCAGTTACGTAGCTTACGTCGTCAGCTGTACAAAGGTTCACCGCAGAAGTGATGATTAGACTTCTGCGATCAACAGGCGATTCGTGCACGGCTATTTAACGAGCTGTAAGTGAGCGAAAAGAACATCGCAAGTATTTGTAGACATTTGTGCGCGCTGGAAGTTGAAAATAAAAAGCTAAAATAGCAGATTTGTGAAGTTTAAATTATTACTATTTATTCGCATGGAATCTCTTTAGATTAATCTGTATTTGTGTTTCGATTGGAGCAGGTATTTGCCAGGGCTTACAATTTACGCACAAGTGGTTGTACACTAATCTTGGTTCAGACTTGTGGGTCGGCAGCTGATCCGTGGGATCCAGACGGGACGGGAGGAAAAACCAGAACAAGGCAAAGCAGGAATTTCTGGAGTTTCTTAAGGAAAAAATGACTAAACCTAATTACTCCGGCACCTATCATATGGTGGAGCAGGAGAATGTGGACGCCTACCTGACAGGTTTAGGTACCAGTCTTTATGCAGCATATTTTATAGTATTATTACCATCAAATGTTTAACGGGTAAAACCCTCTCATTTAACATTCATCTTTCATGCGTTTATCTTTAAATAATTGTTTATATGTTGACTGATTCATAATCTTCAGTGTCTGGTTTAGTGATGTGGACTATCTACATTTCCAGCAGCACATTAGTGTAATGAAATCACCACCTTTGACCCACTTACACCCTCACAAGTGTGTGTTCACTCCACCTGCAGTGTCTGAGGTAGAAAAGATCCCCCCATAAGTGTGGCTTACAAAATCTTTCCCTCTTTTCTCCCAGATGTTAATGTTGCTTTGAGGAAGATCGTGTGTATGTTGAAGCCCACTAAAGAGATCATCCATGACCCAGAGACAGGAGCCATGAAAATCAACACAATCACTACCTTCAAGAATTTCAGCATGGATTTTAATATTGGAAAAGAATTTACTGAGGACCTGAGGATAGTGGATGGCCGTACCTGTCAGGTGTGTGTTGTGTTTTTTCCAAAGTTTGCTTTGAAGGTTAGGTACTTGAGTAAAGTCTGTATACTTCCTGCTGGGATTATTCCATAACCACTCGTTGTTGTTTAAAAACCCAGAATAAGAAACAGTCAGCTCCTTCCCAAGTAACCATTCAATGATGGGCTATGATGATATTCTTCAGCTGAATGCTAAACAGAGACGACTCATATCCCAGATTTATGAACTTATCAGTAACCTTAATCCGTGCTCCACTGACCGTCTGAGACTGGGACACTGACTTGGGGATAACTTTAACTGATGAGCCCTGGAACTCTGTCCTAAACTTGGTGCGCTAATCATCTGTCTTTGCTGGTGCAAAGTGTTCACTTAACTAATGCTAGATTAGTAAGGATTTATCCCAATGTTGACCCGAAATGTCCTCGGTGAGAGTCCAGACAGCAGATCTGACACACATGTGTTGGTTGTGCCCGGGATTGCCCTCCTTATGGTGAGGAATTTTTAAAGCATTTGATGAAATGTTTAAAATGTAATGTGACCCTGAGGCGGGGTTTGTGCACATTTGCCAGCCAGGACTCGTGTTATTGTGGCTTTTACCACTTTGCTTGTAAAATGCTTGAGTTTTCAGAAGTGGGAAGTGTGTCATGGCCCAAACAGAGGAGGTTCCTCTGTTGTATTGATTTGATTTATTGATTTACTGATGCTCATCAGTCTGGAGAGGTTATAAAACCATCCTTAAAGAGTTTGTCTCGACAACAGTGACAGTGTTCAGGTTACTGAGTCTAACATCAGCAGAACATTAAATGGCGATAGAGTCCATCGTAGCAGCGCAAACTCGACCTGCAGATTGCTAAAGATCTCACTGGGAAACCAGAAGGCTGTTTGAACTCGAATTCATGTATAGATGATGCTGAAGTAGAACTTTTTTTAGTATGAAATAAGAAGTCTTGTGTTTGGACAAAGGAAATGGCCATGGTGGCGTCATGTTTTGGATCGGTTTTTGTGCATTTAGTCTTAAACAACTGGATGAAATCTGAATTACACCAGAAAAGTCTCAAGGAGGTGACAGGACCCCTGTCCGTGGATTAAATCTCAGGAGGAAATGGATCATAAAACAAAAACATCACCCCAAACTCACAAGTTGTTCCACCAAAGTGATGTTAAGGAGATCAAAGATGTTTTGGAAAGTCAAAGCCCAAACTATTATCTTTAAATGTTCTTTTTTTTTTTAGTTATTGCTGTCTACAGGGTGTCACATGATACAAAAGATGCAAAGATACAAAAATATTGGATCATTTTTTATCAGGTCCAACTAATATATTCATGTAATTTTTAAACAAATATCTAAAATCTGATGTTTTTGGTCACATCTTTGAAAAAATGAAGTATATTTTAAAGGCTCCATGACCTTTCACGCATCACTGTATTAGTCTCCACCCCTTTTTTGCTTTGCATAAAGCTTCTTGTCTCTTTGTGTGGCTGAGTGTTGTGTGAGCTACTGTACATGCTAATGTTTCACACTAACGGCATCTCTGTGGTTACACAGACTACAGTAGATTGGGACGGCGACAAGCTGGTTTGTGTACAGCGAGGCGAGAAAGAGGGACGAGGCTGGACGCACTGGCTGGAGGGCGACAAGCTGCATTTGGTAAGGATGTACGAGGGGAAGAAGAGGCCAGTGCAGAGAGAAAGCAAGGAAGAGGGAAGAAGGAAAATGAAAGCTTAAAGGGAAGTGATGGAGAAATTGATATGCTAAATGAGGGAGGGTATTCAAATAAGGCAGGTTTTAGAAGTTATTCATTGGCTAATTCTGTTACTGTCTTTGTGAGAAAAGGTTTTTATTAAGAGGTCTGTGGAGTTTGTATGTGCCTAAAAGGGGAAAGTCCATCACCTAACAAAGGAGTACACACAAACTGAATGCACAAGTGCTACAGAAGCTCAGAGGCACATTTGTTCTAGAACAGTTAAAACTCATAGCTTATCTTTCATTGCTGGTTACGTTTTCAAACAGTCAGCATTCTCCCACTAAAAAGCTCTCACAAATTTAGAGAAAGTGTTGCCGATGCTAAACTCAATATGCTGGGGAATACCAGCGACGGTTTCAGAGGTTACACAAAGGGAACAGTGAGGGACTAATGAAGAGGTGGAGGAGGAAAGTGGGAGCGGGCTGAAAAGACCTGATGAATAGATGTGAAAGAGTGGAAGACGGATTATGAGGTCAAAGCATGAGCTGGTGAGGGGGGTGTTCTGGACAGAATCCCAAATGTTCTTGTTGCTTCTCACCATTCATTTACACCCTCTCACCTCATGTTTTTTTTCCCTCTTCTTCTCCGTCTCTTCTCTGCAGGAAATGAGAGTTCAAGGCGTCGCAGCAAAGCAAGTCTTCAAGAAGGCTGAATGAAGTCACTGAAAATGTTTTACAGTCAATAGTCTCATTTTAAAGGTAGCCGGTACGAGAGTCGTGTATATAGCATTATTTATTAACAATATATTTGAAGTACAACAGCAAAACTGAATATTTGTGGAAAAAAACATTGTTCTGAGAGAAGAGAGTTGTAGAGCTTTTGTAAAGGTCTTTCCCTATGTTGCACAATCTTATAAAGAAGTGGTGCATCTGTCATGTTTCTTATTTTAAATGATAAGGTGTATGTGTGTGTGCGCGTACGTGCGTATGTGTGTGCGTGTGTGTTTCTGCATCTTCATATCTAAAGTGATTTTTATGCATTAATGCACTGGAACCCTGAACTTCTACAGAAATTACCAAATGGAAGTGCATGTGAAAACTGTCTGGAACAGTCTGATCGGACGCTAGCTGATCTTTAACCTCCGGCTTCCTGGTTCAAAGTCCGCGTGATGTCACATTGCGCCCGTGTGACAGTAGAACACCTAAATATGCATTCACTGCCAGTGAGTGGGCGTCATGCATCCTGCCTCTTGCACTCGCTTTCAGCATTGCAAAGGCTGAAGAGGGGAAACTGGCGAGTACACGCTCGCGCTCAGCAGAGTGACCATGCTCTCTGCTCAGCTGCACTCAATCAAGATGCCAGAGGAGGGCTGAGTAGTGTGTGAATGTATGAGTGATGAACTGAAAGGTTGCAAGAAGGCATCTGAATTAATTCAATGACTGCAGGTGCTATTTTATGCAAAATTTATTACAGAAAACATCAAAATTGCCATAAAGTGACTGCAAGCACAAAACTGAAAGGATCATACATCTTCAGCTTTTAAATACATCATGTCCTCCAAATGTTAGAGACGTATCTGAATACATTTTATTTTTTCCCTTTAAAATGTCCAATTTTAGAACATGTTTCTTTTATTAGCATGAAGACAACGTCTGTTGTGTTTGTTATAACCATTACTACATCACCTGTTTCCAAACTTCAGTGTTTTTGCTAGGGTGACCAGATGTCCCTTTTTTTGTGGGACGCCGCAGCAGTTTTATGACATCTCCCACATACAGAAGCAAAGTCCCACATTTACACTGCACTTTCCTAAACTCTGTTTTGTTTTTTGTTATTTTTTAGCCTTCCCTGAGTTTAAAGAACGCAGGGAAGGCTTTTTATTATATTTAACTGGAGGTTAGCAAGAAGTCACCAAAAAGTTAGCAGCTTGTTTAATCTGATGGAATCTACCACAAAGAAAATGATTTGGCAGTTTATACTGAGAAATAAAATTTTTGTCTCTTTAGATAAAATTATACTTCAATTTCTCAGATGGGGAAATATGGCACGAAGTGACACAGTGCATGTGTGTTATAACTGACTAGAAAAATCGTATTTTTTTTTTTAGATATGGCTAATATAAGAACATGAATCGTGAATACAGGGTTAAATAAGGACTACTGCATCAGTTGATTTGCTTGTTAAGGTCAGTTCTCCATTAGTAGTTTAACGTTTGGCACCTGCGCCATTTCTTCATCTTTTTTCCTCCAATATAAAAAGTACAGCATAAAAAAGTAAAAGCAAATAACTTTTATATTTTTCAATTGTTTCCTTTTTTAATGTTATATATAATTATTTTATTTGTTTAATGTTTTATATAATTAAAACTACACACTAGAAAATTACACTTAAAAAAATCACATTTATTCTAATTAATATCTAGAGACTCATTACCTCAAAATAAAATGCTTCTGTTCTGGAGGATACATTAAGGCTGAGACTGTTGGATTTTTATAATGTCACGTAGGTTGCATTTGTCAAGTCTTTCCATACTTAACAAGCTTGTAAACAATTTTAAGACAATTTTAACAGAAACATAGAAAAGCAAACAAACATAAAAATAATATGCTCAGAAAAAAATTGCTAGCACCTTTAGACAAACGTGTCTGCTAAATAAATTTTTTCCCCTACTTGAAAGGATGATGCTTCTCTTTTCTCTCTTCCAGCTCAATCAGCTGTAACTGTTCAAACTTCTTTTATCTGAGAAGCTGCTTACAATGATGCTTTCAGACTTTCTCTTTCACTGTTAGCTGTCATTTCAGTGTTTAACTCAAATAACTTAAACCTCTTATTTTTAAAGCTTAAATTACAAATAAACTTGCAAACACCCTCACCATATGGTCCACATATGGTTAAGTGTCTACCAAAGGTCATCTGCTCATGTCACAGCTGTTCCTCCACCCCTGACTTCTTCCTGGATGATGGAGGGGCTGGAAGAAAGGATGGCACAGAGCGGAGGAAAGAGAAATACGCTTTGAGGGCTCGTACTCCAGCATCCTCTCTAGGAGATCGAAAAAATGGTGGTGTTCTCTCCCGTGTGATAACAAGTATTCCTGTAAAACAAGGAGAGAGACATTATATTCAAATGGTGGGCCCCGAGCAGATAATGCTTATCTGTGGTCCGCCTGCCCACGGCTCACCCTTAACGGCTTGCATTTGGATTTGACGTAGCGTCCGGCTTTGGAGCACTCGTTCCAGTCTAGATGTCCACGGTGGAAATACTTCTGCTTTCTGAGAATCAAAATGAAGAGTCGTCAGATCAAAGTGTTTCAGAGTTTGTGACAATGAGAGGGTGCACGAGCGGGATACCTGCTCCTCTGAATCATCTTCTGAGGAATCGGTCCCTGTACTCTCTCTATCATAGCAAGATGCTCCTTGTTGTCATGAGTCTGTAAGTGGACACAAGAGGAAGTAAAGACCATGACAAATAAAAAGACAAAGTTCGTCTTACTTTTATGTCGAATGTGTGACCTGGAAGAGTGTGAACCCTTTGTAGTATTCAAACAGGATGCAGCCGATACTCCACACATCACACGGTTGACTCCAACCCAACTCTGTGGAAGAAGGAATAGCTTTGTTACCAACTGGACTGGGCAGGTCCTGGATACTCCCCGAGCTAAAATGACATTTCTTACCAAGTATGACCTCTGGGGCTCGGTAGTGACGAGTAGAGATGATGACAGAGTGGTGTTCGTGGTCAAAGGTGGCGCTGCCGAAGTCGACGAGCCGCACCGCGGTGTCGTTTACTTGCCTTTCATTGCACTTCTAAATGGGCGACAGGTGGAAACACTGTAAACCCTCCCAACTTCGCTCATTTAAAGTATAATCTTTGTATTTTCCTGCTATTGATGATGCTTTGATAAAAATGATAAAGAGCATTAGGCTTGCGCTAATGTGATGAAAATAACAAAAAGTTATGAACAATTTTACAATACTGCAACACAGTAGGACAAAACAAGAACGAGTCTATCAGATTAGAAAAACAGCAACAACAAAAACGCTACTATCGGCTGTTTCCATGTGGACAAGGGGTCACTGTAGCTGGTAGCTCTGCATGTTTGATTTGGTTGCGTTTTACAGCAGATGCCCTTCGTGACACAACCCCACCAGCAGATAAACCCCCTTAATCTCCCACTTCTTTTTTGGTTGGATTAAACTAATTAGATTAAACATCTCAATCAACTAACTGAATCAATGTCTCACAACGTCTCATTTAACCCAGTTAACCTTAAAAAACCCTGCTTGGTGGATTTAACTAATTCCAAGAAAGTCAACAAGCTTGTTCTCCCTTTTTTGCTAAATGCAACACTGTGTCTCCACTTTGGTCTTGTCTGTTCACAGGACATTGGTCCAGAAGCCATGTGATTTGTTCAGATACAAACCAAGCCATGGTGCCGTCATAAAGTTTAATAAGCTTGGACATCCTGATTTAACAGGAAGCAGTAAGGGTGTATTTAGTTTTCGTTTTTATGTGGCTGTGAAAAACGAAGAAAAAGTGGAGATTCCCATAAATAAAAATTCAGCAATATGTCTCAGAGCTGCCACATATTTTCCTGCAAAGGTCAACAAACAAGCTGCAGCCTTCCTGGATAAATATGAGATTATAAAAAGCATACATGTGGGTGTCTGATTTCTGCTGAAACAAATTTGCACCCAAATGAAAAGCTGCATTTTTCTGCCATCATTAATCCCCGCTTTTTCTACCATCCCCTGAAGCGCTCAGCCATCACGCCTGCAGCCATTTCTGACCTTCTCGGCGTTGTATATGAGGGAGTAGTCCGAGTTGACGAAGAGGATGTTCTCAGGCTTCAGGTCAGTGTGAGTCAGCTTGTTGTCATGGAGAACTGCAGAGGAAACGGGAGGGAAGTTCAGATGAGGAAGTTCATCATGAGCAGACACCTCAAATGTGGTTGATTGTAGACAGCTGGATGTGACAGATTTACAGCAGCGAATTAAATGTTAGTAGATAGGATATTACAAAGATTATATATCAGAAACCCGAATGAAGCCACTCTGTCTGATGAAGTGTTGGTTTAATTAAAGCAGAGGACTCTTTGATGGTGCGATGCGTTCCAGCTGAGGAGTAACCTCCATGGCCGAAAACTGAACCCGAGGTGAAGCTGCCAAAAACTACAGCTTCTCTAATGGCCACTTGAGGCCAGTTCCAAAAGCAAGTCAATCCCCATGACCCCATGTGTTAAGACACATGTTTACAGTACAAAAAACCTTCGGCTTCTGTGGATAGTTTCCACTTTCATAACAACGCTATGGAGCTGACCTTTTTGTAATAACTCATCCACTTGGATACTAGAGTTAAGGATGTTGCTGCTTTGATTGGCAGGTCTCCCAACACATGCAGCTGGAGCCGAGTGGCATTTGAGTTTTTAAAAAAGCTTTTAAATAGAGAAATTTAATATTATTACATCCTGTGTGGTACAGCCCAGCTTCAGGTTTAGTTTGCAATATCTGTGCATTGCACGTGCATCTAAAAATGTGATACCTCTTGTCTCCAAAAAACGAAAAACAAAAACATTTCAATGACCAAAAAAGTAGCATTAAACTAATCTAAACCAATGTGTGAAGTCACAGTGGATGAACCCATCTTCTATAAAATCTGTGGTTGCAGCTCATCTTTTGTGCTGTTTATGTTTAAATATTTAGGAGTGCATGCTCTGCTTTTATTTTGGAGAATCGTAGGCCGTGGTTTACAGCATCCTGTCTCATTCTGAAGTTAATTTGCCAGCATGATATCAAGCAAATGATACCATGTTATGGCTACATAACAAATGGTTGTACTGAATATGAAATTAATATTTGATATGACTAAATTATAAATAGCAGACTTGTCTGAGATTTGCAAATGATTGCGTTCGGTTATTGACTAGAATTAATCACTGGATGATATCAATCATCGTGAATGAAATCAATCACTCACTGCCCTAACTGCTCCTGCGTCTTGCTCTAATTTGCCGTGTTTAATCTGCTTAGTCTCATCCCTGGCATTGATGCAGAGGTGCAGCAGAAAAGGGAAAGTGGTGCTGCACACTCTGTATGATGCATATTGGACTCACAGCTGACAGCGTGGCAGATCTGCTGGGCCATGTGTCGGATCTGGTTAATTGGATACGGCAGGAAGTTGTTTGATTTCAAGAAGTCAAATGTGCTGAGAGACAGCAGCTCAAAGGAGATGCACACATGGCCGTAGTAGTTAAACCAGTTGAGCATCTGCACGCAGTTACTGATGAGGAAGAGAAACAGAGGGTGAAACATAAAGCACATGAAACGGGTAACAGCGTTTCAATCACAGACTCACTGTTTGTTGTGCGGATCCTTCTCACTGATCTTCTCCAGGACGTTGATTTCCAATTTGGCTGCTTCTCTGTATTTGTCCTGGTTCTTAATGATCTTCAATGCAATTTGATTTCCTCCTCTGTTTTTAAACACTGTTTTTAAAAAAAAAAAAAAAAACCCCCCCCCCCCCACACACACTGCACATTGATTCAACTTGAAACTTCTGATGAAAAACCTACCTGCTGTGGTCCACACACTGAACCACTTTCCCAAAGGTCCCCTCACCTAAAGTGTCGACTATCTCATCTGCAAGACAGATAAAGATCAGCTTAATGACGGAGCACCGTAACGAGGCTGCTTACTCTTCCTACATCTGTGCTGCAACCTACATCTGTCTTCAAGGACGTCACCACTTTTGTAGATCAGGTGACCATTTTCAGAGTCCCTCTCACTGTCATTTGCAGCCCGGTCACTTCTTCTCTGCAAACAAAGTCAGCCACATTCATGACAAGGTGGAGCAAAAGATCAAAAAAACATCAACCTGCTTCTGTCACACCCCACCTAAAAACACACCGAGTAACATCTGACCTCTGGGTCTGTAAGGAGAAAGGTCACCAGCTGGACATACCCGTGCACTCAAGCTTGCATGGTTACAGAAGCTCACACAGCTTTGTGTACATCCTCCTGCCGAGGCTGTCCTAATGCAGCCATGATTAATGCATTAAGGTCGATCTCAAAGACCTGAGCCTGCCGTAAAGGGGGCTCATAAGAAAATGCCAGATGACTCTCTTTGGAGGAGCTGAGGCTCTATTTCCATCCACATTCTGAGACTGTTATTAATATCAGAAGCTCAGCATGTGAGTAACTGACACTTAGCGCAGGACATGGGCCACTGACATACATAAACACAACCAATCTGCACATTCATTGTTAGAAAGCTGGTGATCTTTAAGAGATCAACACATAGTGCAGCTGGTTAAAAGTAAATCACACAGACTTAGAAAGAGACACAAAAACATGCTCAAAGAATGCAGATACTCACAGAAAGGCAGAGGCAAATACAGTCCAGAAAACCCTTAAACAGAGAATGCAGCTCTGTCTTTCCCATTGCACAGCAGTGCAGATCTACTCAGAGAAAAGACGAGAGTGGAAGAGAGGCGGATGGAGGGATGCTGCACGGGAGGTGAAGGCGAGATGCAGGTGAGGTAGCGGCAGGAACAAAAGGCGATGAGGAAATGTGGAGAGGAAAAGCGCCAAGGTCAGCACGATAAATAGTCAAGTAGCAGCACGGGAACAAACTGGAGGACGAGGAGTTGTGAAAAAGTAAAAAATAGCCTGCAGTGTTGTCAGCTGAAACCAGAAGTGAAAGGAAGACACGATGCCGAAGCTTCACCACGAAAGTGACAAAAGAAGAAAGAATATCTTAGGGAGAATAGAGAAAAAGTAAAAGGCAAACACTGAAAGTAAGCGAACACGACAGCTGAAGCAGACAAACACAAAAAGTGAGGAACAGACGGACAGAGAGGAGGGCGAGCTGAGACAGACGCTAAGAATAAACTTTGGTCACAACCCCCTGAGAAAGTTTTCAGATGAGAATCAAGATGTGGGCACAGGGGCTGAGTGGATCCAGTTTCACTCAACTTACTTCCTCTCCTCCTTGCACCTCCTTAACCCCGGCGGTATGATTTTCCACACCCGTCCTCCTCCGCACGCTACATATACTTTGTTGCGTGCATGCGGCGCCCGCTTTCGTCACAGAAATAACTCACAGAGGTCACAAAAATTCATTTATTTTGCAGTTCAACAGAACACAGCACAGTTCAACTGAGTGCACAGAACAACAACGACAACACTTCTGTTTGATTGCAGATAAAACAATAAAAATTGTTAAAATATTTATCAGAAATCTCATAAACCTGGTAGCACTAAGGAACAATTATAAAAACAACACTTAATCGCATTAAAAGCTCCATAAAATGCTTTTTAAACCCTTCTCGTGAAATGATCTCTCACAAAACACCGCTTTGTATTTATGATGCTGTTGAACACGAAGTTTCCAGTCTGGCTTTAAGACGGGACGAGTCCGATCAGGAGGCTCAGCGCTGCTTCGCTGCTTCCATGTTACAAAGTCAGATGTATTTCTTCATAGTTGGAGCCACGAAATATGAAGATGTCACCATAAGGCTCATCCTGCTCCACACGCAGCTTCCTGGCAGATAAAGATGCTACCCACCAACACAACACACACACACATAAACGGTCACTGGAGCACAGAAAAGATCTCATGTTTTTAAAGCAAATTACTTTTCCATGAATGTACACAAGTCACCAGTATGTTTGTTCATCAGTTCATTCCTAAAGCTTCCACTAGTGACACTGTTTGTTATTTCAACCTTTATAAACTGAAGGTCACGGGCCAGGGACCGCCACAGCCTTGGCGCTGTACCATTAATACAATTTTAACATGAGTGACATGACAGTTCGATGATAAGTGAAAGTGCCTGCTTACCCAGAAGCCGCTGAAAAACATTGCTGACACTTTTGCGGTTGACCTCGGGCGGCAAGAGGGACTGAAAAAGCAGAGGCTCTACTTCACCTTCGGCCAATTCTGGCAGCAACCTGGCAACAAACAAACCACATTCCTGTCTCCAAATCGAACTCAAACATCGGGAGACACTAAAGAGAGAGTCGTCTCTGTTTTTCTGCTGGTTATTACCGAGGTGACTCCGCGGCTACTCTCCCAGGCAACTCGTCCGACACCTCTGGGATGTCCCTCAGTGTAGAAATAGACCTGGAGAGAGTGGACCTGCCAAATGATGGGTGCACATGAGTGTGATTGCTCACACACACACACACCTGCACATCAACACACACAGAGATCTTCTTTGATACTTACTTACCCTTCGGATAGATATAAGGGGGAGATCTCCCGAGACACCTCTCTCTGGTCACTGCCCTCCAGTGGCAGTGCACCCTGGGCTGGATGTATACATGCATATTAAAATGAATGCATCTTATCGTATTTTAAAAGCCATTAGTGTTACACGCCTGACCTGACCTCTGACCTCAGGCTCACCCCATGTGAATGCACAGAAGGTTTTAGCTTGTGCCAAATAAATCTGCAATGCTAACACACTGAGGACAAAATGTTACATCCAGTTAAGCTATAACACACACACACACACACACACACACACACACACACACACACACACACACACACA
>NW_024582858.1:40934-63429 GCF_018398535.1 Haplochromis burtoni | reverse complement strand
ACACACACACACACACACACACACACACACACACACACACACACACACACACAAACCTGCTAATTTAAACCTAAAATTGTGAATTTCTACCTTTAATCCAAAGACTGTATACAAAGATGGACGTAACTATTTTTATGACACTCAGTGGTTATTCAGGTCATGTTGAAGCCTCAGCCCCTTGCTAATTACTAACCGTGGCGGATGGCTTGGAGCCTGGTTCTACAGGAGGTTTCTTCCTGTTAAAAGGGAGTTTTTCCTTCCCACTGTTGCCAAAGTGCTTGCTCATAGCGGGTCATTTGATTATTGTGGGTGTTTCTTGTTTATTTGTTTAACAAAGTTGGGTAGCTTACAGTATAAAGCACCTTGTGAGACAGTTGTTGTGAACTGGTGCTTTAAATAAAACTGAGTGTAACTGAATGTTTGTGATTTGTGGTGTGTTGAACTCATGTGTGATTAGTGAGTGGGTTGGGTGAGTGATTTAAAATTCACGACACTGCACACAGTAGCAGCATGCAAGGTAATTGGTGCTTGAGATCTTAAACCCTTCAGGAAAGTGTTTACTAAGATATCAGGATAGTGCAACTTATGGTGTCGCGCCCTGCTGGTCATGACTTCATTGCTAGCTTTAGGTTTTAGAACTGGAATCTACATCCATCTTTGTATACCGGTGATAATCTTTGATAATCTTACCTGAAATATCAAGCATCTCTGTTTCTGCCATTTCTCTGAGGACCTGCTTCACGCAAAGACACAAGTAATGAGTTAACAACTGTGAGTGTTTTTCCATCTCCTGCATTAAAAGCCTTTGCAGACATCCCTGCCAATCGCTGCCCACGTAACAAAACGCTTTTCCACACCTCTCTTTCGGGAACCTCGAGCATCTCACGCTCTCTCTCCCTTTCAGAATCAGTGGATTCGGGGCCTCGCTCCCCAACTTGCAGGTCCGAGCCCGAGAGGGGTGTGATGGTTGCACTCTGTCTCCATAGAAACTGAACCTCTTCAGGCAAGACTGCAGGGGAAAATAGCTTCGTGGTTTATTTTTGAAAAGGTTACTTGAGTCACACCATTAATAGAGCTGCAGCGGCCGCTGAATATAAGAAGTGAGGGGAATAAATAGAATTCAAGGTTCCACGTGAAGCTTTTACTGCAACAATTTAGAGGAGCCAGCATTAAAAATATTAGCAGTTAGATTATTAGAAGCCTGTAATTAGAAAAGAAAGGAGCTCGCAGCATAGTCCATGGCCATACTAGAAAACCAACAGTGCACAGCTCTACCTGATTTCCATCTAATGAGTAAGGTATAAAGGGGGGTGAGATTTAAACAGATGTTTCTGGGGTGACGAGAGGATGCTTCGCTCTATTTTAAGCAGCTGTGATACTGACAGGTGCAGGGCTTGTTGAAGAGATCAGCAGCAGGAAGGATCCTTTGAAAGGAAAGCGGGGCGAGGAGTGGTCGCCTCGTCTCGGTCAAAGGGTCGTCGATCTGTCGCTGCACATCGTCCTGGGAGAGCTGCGTCACCGGGTCAAAGAAGATCAGCTGCCTCCTTCTCCTCTTCCTCTTCTTCTTCTCTGGTGAAGCCACATCCTGGGGGCGAGGGAAATAGATTGACTAAAGGGGACCAGAGATTTGTAAGTTGTAGCTAATGTCTTGTTTTTATGTTATGGCTTAGTAAAAGAGGGTTAGGGAGATTTTTCAAAAGGGGGTGGGGGTAGCAAGCCTACAAAATATTCCTCCAGTTGGTGTTAATCTTCCACCAGAATGGAAAGCTCTCAGGGAGGCTTCACACTCAGTTTTAAGACATTTCTATACCTATTCAAGACCTAAACAAAGCAAAACAGTAACTTTCCCTTTAAAACTAGAACTGTAATCTCTGAATAACTGATTCCAAAGATTTCAGCTGGTGACTATGGACTCTATATAGTCTCAGCAAAGTATCATACGCAAGCCACTTTATTAAGTACAGCCATTTAACTTCTTATTAACACAAACATCTAATCAAATGGAAGCAACTTTGCATATTTAGAATTGGAAGCATTTATGATTCCAGGTTGGGACTGCCTAAAGACAGCACTCCACTGCTGAAACCTGGGATCTTCAGTCTAAAGCTCTCCCAACTGAGCTATTTCAGCATGTTTGGGTAAGTAGGTACAGATAATGAACAGAAAGACGTGCTGAAGTTCAATCTCAACATCAGAAAGAGGAAGAAGAGAGAGATTTAGGTGTTTTTGCCACAAAACCATCCGTAGGGTTTAAAGTGGGATGGTCAGAAAAGTAGTGATTTAATGTGGAAGATATTTTCTTTGCACGCTTTGGGCCCCTCAGAGCCTGAGCATCGTCTAAACACCGCAGCCTACGTCAGTATTGCTGCTATGTCCATTACTTTACAACCACTGTGTGCCCATCCTGCTTCCAGCAAGATAACAAAGCTGAAATCACCTTTTTTTTTTAAACATGACAATGGGTTTACATCTCAGTCAAACAGAGCACCGTTGGGATGTGGTGAAACAGGAGATTCACATTGTGGATGTGCAGCCATCAAATCTGCAGCAACCGAGTGATGCTATCATGTCAATCTGGACAAACTTGATTCATTATTTATTATCATTGCTAGCTGCACATATAATCTTACATGTTTGACCTTCTTAAATAGTACTGGCAGTAATGAGAGCATCACAGGGTCTACAGATTGGTGTGCGTGGGAGGGGTAAAGATACTTAATGTTCGTCTGTTAGGGCAAAACCGTTTATAGCTCTTTCTGTTTTTGTTAAATACATTAAATATTTCTGTCATTTAAGTAAAACCCACAAAAGCCAGCACCTCCAACTCCAGACTTCTTAGACGCCTTTCACGTTCCTTTGCTGCAGAGGGCGGAGCAGGCAGGCCGGGCACAGAGACGGGGGTGAGCTGGTCTGAGGGGGGCTTCTCTGCGGGCAGGCCTGGCTCTTCCTGAGGCAACAAAATAGCCTCCTCACTGGAAAGAGTAGTGGGCTGCAACCTGACACGTGTAAAAACACACTAAGTGGATCACTGTTTGTCTGTCATGGTATTTTCTGTTTACATAAGTGTCTCTAAGTTACTCTAGAGTGGATCCTGTGAGCTCCTTTGCTCCGTGTTTCTCCAGGTCGCCCTCTCGTTCCTCCCGTTCCACCTCTTTTTCTTGTTCCCCTGCTGCCACCTTTTCTCCCGGTATCTCCAAATCTCCTATTAGAAAAGATTATAGAGTATGTTATGTCCCATTCTACGTTTTTCTTTTCTTGAAAATGCAAAATCACAGAAGCTTTTTGCTACACACCTTCTGGAAAGTGATCTGTTTGTGCCAGCAGGAAGTCAATAGTATCTGGATGGTCATCAACCAGCTCTGCACCCTCAAACTAGCAGTGAAATAAGGCAGATGATGGGTAGAGATATTACACTGAAGATCTGTTTCCTTTTTACTCCCCTACCTCTGTAACGGGGATACCAACAGGCTCCGCCTCTCTCAGAGTGATGGCCTCTGGAGACACGGTTATACCTGCGAAAACAGAGTCGTGAATACACATTAATATAAAAGTCACTATTTCAGCATCAACTCCACAGAGGCCAGAGAGCTATGACTAATCATGTTTAAATTAAAGTGCTCTCCTCTGCTGAGTGAAATTTAGCTGCACAACCCTTCCTGACTCTGAGGCATCACTTTCTGCAAATTAAGTGTTTGAAGGCACTCTGCTCCACTCCGCTTTGACCTGTCGTTTTCTTTCTGCTCCTCGCATCTGGCTGGATTTGCAGTGTGAGCTCATGCAGGGACGTGCGCATGCTGCACATCCCTGAACACATTTCTACAGAAAAATAAGCCATGTGAGCAGATATTATTTGTACAACTAGTGCAGGTGTATCTGCTTAAAGTGCAAAAGCTTCCTGCTTCTATAGGAATTAAGAAGATAAATAAACTTGATTTGATTAACAATATTCGTGCCAAAGATGAAATAAGATGCAATAGTGATTAAAAAAAGCTTTCTGCTCCTTATTTTGGTGTATCTGTATACAGAACTCAATCTGACAGAAATGGTCCTTAAGAAAGACCAACCCTTGGCAACAGCCTATACCTAGGAGGGGTTTTAGGTAAGTAAGTAAGTAAGTAAGTAAGTAAGTAAGGGACCTTGAGAGAGCTGCGCACAAATAAATCCCCACAAACCTTTATGAACTACTTCGTAAAGAAGAGTTGGCCAAAATTCCTCCACAACAACGTGAGGGACTGATAAAGTCACAGGGAAAGTGATTTCTTCAAGCTGTTGCTGCTAAACGTGGTTCAACAAGCTGCTGAATCATGCCGTGTACTTACCTTTGCACTCAATGTTTCTACATTTAGGCTTTTTGTTAAATTAATTATGACAAGATGTAATGTGACACGCGTCGTTCATTTGAGGCTGTATTTAAATGATTTTAAGACCTGCTAAGGTCATTTTTTAGTATGACTTGACACATAAATAAAAAGGAAAGAAAACTAGTACACTTTTTCAATTCGGCGACTTTAACACATCCTACCGTTTTCCAGTGCAGCAGCTGGACTGATCAGTTCAGGATGCTCAGGAGAAGCTTCTCTCAGATACTCACAACTCATCTAAGAATCAATACAGCCAGAGAACTCTTAGTTTATGAACTAATAAGATGATTTGCAGCTCAACTTTCACTTATTAACTGCTACTATTTAGTTGCGACCTGTATTAGTGTACTGGGGCTGGGCATGGCATCCTGCAGCTGCATCACTCCAAATAAAGGGTCAGGAGCTCCGTCTGTCTCCTCCAGCAGAGTCAGGACATCTGGCAGGACCAGAGATGGTCTGGAAAACAACAGGAAGCTCAGTGCCAGGAAACAGCTGTTACTTTGAGATTGAACATGAAGGTAAATATGCTGAGCATAATTTCTCACCTGCTGTGGTCATCCATATCAATTTTCTGTGAGGTTCTCTGTTTGACCAGCTGTCCCACAATGGACTGAAGTTCCTCTGAAAGGACAACAAATGAATCAACATCAGGATCAATTATGTCTCTCCTTCCTTCAGTGTGTAAATGCCTCCTTACCCAGAAGAATAGCACACTGCCGGTGGTAGACCACAACGACACCATACTGAAGCTGGGAGGACAGGTAGAGGGAGAATCGGGGTCGGGGCAGACCTGGACGAGGTGGTGCGACCCGCTCCAGCACGTAGTTTATGATGTCGTCGCTGGATGAGCATTAACTTTATTTTAATATGCAAGCAAGGTAAAAATGTGAGAAAGTGACTCAAATAACTTCTTACCAGGTGCTTCTAACGTTGACTTTCAGGAAATCCCGGCGGGGAACCTTGATGCCTTTCGTAGCTGCCAGCCTGAAATGGGCACAGGGGATTAATGACGACTCATGTTTTATTTTACTGAAGATGAAAATCAAGATTAAAAGCTAAAGAACGAATAAATAATGTATAATCTTTTAAACTGTGACAGAAAAGAACCAAAGACAGTCTGTGGTTGGGAAAAGTTTATGGTACCATTAACACGCGATTCACCTCCCCGTCCACTCGCTGTTGTGCTCCATTTTTAGAGTAAAACTTAGCAAGTATCAGCTAAAAATACCAATAGATTCTCATAGTTTTGACACCCTTTGATAGTCATTGTTGCATTTGGGCATTTTCGTTTTTGTCACATTTCTTGTTTAAAGATATTCAAAATATTTTCAGTCAGTGAAAGGTCTGGTCTGCAGGGAGGCCAGTCCAGCACCTGAACTCTTCTACTATGAAGTCATCCTGCTGGAATAGATGCAGTATGTGGCTTATCATTATCATTGTCTTGCTGAAATATACAAGGATTTCCCAGAAAAAAAAGCCTCGTCTGGATGGGAGCGTATGTTGCTCCATAGGTAGCAATATATGCCATATGGCAGCATTCCCATCAGACATGCAGACTTTTCAACTGAGCACTGATATGAATGGTCCCTCTCCTCTTCAGTCCAGAGGACGCTCCATAGATGTTTTTTAATAATTTGTGGCTGGCACACTGAACTGTGTTGAACTTAAATGTTTCTGAGCCCTGCAGTGATTTGTTTTTGGCAGACTCACATGTTTTTCATGTAGCACCGCCTGATGGCCAGAAGATCACAAGCATCCAGTTTTAATTTCCAGTCCGTTCCCGCCTTGTGCACAGAGATTTCTCCAGATTCTCTGAATCTTTTAAATTTTATATACTGTAGATGATGAATTATTCAAAGACTTTGCAATTTTCATTGAAAAACATTACTCTGAAATCCCAGAAAGTTGATTCTATTCATCTGGACGTAATGTTTTCAGTGGGAGAAATGTTTCATCACTCATCCAAGTGACTTCTTCAAACCTTACGAACATCTTATAATTCTGTGATTGCAGCCATTCTCCAACTCTCTGTGAATGATACTCATAGCTGCTGATTAATGGTCATGCATCAAAATGTTACTCTGAAATTGTTCCACAATTTTGCAGATGCATTTTTTTCCAGATTGATGAATCTGTCTATTTAAGATGCTGTTTTAATGCTCAGCTACGTTACTCTGCTCTGCTGCCAATTAAGTGAGTTGCAAAATGTTCCTCCACCTGTCTCCCCCTCCAGTCCAGCATCTTCCAGATATGTTGCTAACAAAAATTCAAACTGAGCTAATGTTTCACATGATTAAAAATGTCTCAGTCAAAACATCTCATGTGTTTTCTATGTTCTACAGAGAGTAAAATATGAGGGTTTTAAAATTTGAAAATCACTCCATTGTTGTTTTTATTTTCATTTTACACCGCACAGGTCAGTGAATTCTTAAGTGTACTTAGGACAAATGTACAAATGTGTACTTTTTTTTTTAAAAGTACACATTTGTGTATGAAAAATGATTGACACATTAACAATTTACCAGTTTTTTACCCTTTAATAGATGCAGTTTCATTTGCTTTTCAGCTAAAAACTGATCGAAATGACTTTGATTATCATATAATATTTTTTTCACGGTTTTAAAAATGTCTGAAAGTACCTTGAATAAATACAAAGATGGGAATGCCCTCATTTTACGATGTATGTAGCCTTTGATCTCTCAATCTTCAAAGCTAGCGTCTTTCATAAACAAGGCTTCAAATACTTTAAACTTGATGTTTATGTTTGCTTAACCTCAGCTGCACCTGCACCGTGCGATCTTTTTTTTTTTTTTAACACATTTAAATATACATATGGACTCAGAGGCAGAATGTGAGTTTTAGATGCATAAAAATGTTGGTAAAATGTATGTAAAATTGATAAACTCCCCCCAAAACTAACACACAGTGCACCGGTTATTTTCCTTGTGAGGAAGTACATACATTTAATTACGTTAACGGGTCGACAGAAACATGCTTCTGTTAGGCTTTTATAGACTAAAATATTAATATGTTTAACCACTTAAAATGTACTTAAACACCCCGTTTTCTCTGGGTAAAGGAAGACTGGAACATAAAACGTAACCATCAGCGAGTCTGAATGTTTATTTCAGGGGTTTGTGCACATTAGCAACATTTTTTCCCAGATTTAAGTTTATTTATGATTAGAAACTAGTCTAAAATACCCATTTGCCTATTAAACGTAATGATTTTTAAAACATCTTATCAATAATGTTAGCTGACATGAAACGGCTAGCCTACTGCCTAAGCACTGTGGAGTACATCTAGGTGTCGATTTTAACCAGGTTTTTACTCACCAGATGGTAGAAAAGCATCCTGTGTGACGCTTTAAAACTGTGGGATAGTAAAACATTTCAGCAAATTTTTGATAAATCAGTTAATTAGCGGATAAAATCCGATAGATCACAGCTTCCGATCTACATCAGAGCTGATTCTCTCCACTGTGAGATATGAATGTTGTTTGTTTATTCTTCTGAGACAGGTGGTTGGTCAGTGCTGCTGTGAGAAATGACAACACTTGTATGATTTGCTGGTCACTCTGAGCGCTTGAAGTAACATTTAAAGAGAAATAGGCACACAAATGTTAAAGCTCGATTAAATAAAATATCAATACACTATTAAAAACGAACAAAAGGTCATAATACAGTTATTTTATTGTGAAGGGTTTGTTTCAATTCAGGACCTTTGGTGAGTTTCACAGAGAGGACATTTTATTGAGATGTAGAGGAACAATAAAATCAAGGCAGTAGTAATAAAATGTAAAATCTTGAATTAAAAAACAAAACAAAACACACAACTCAAACCCCTCCAAAAAAAGAGCAAATAAAAACTCGGGGTACATTGTTGAGAGGGTTCCTTAGTTTTACTACAGGTAATGGAGGTCCCCGTGGATCACAGCAGTCTTCCTCGGCACTCGGTGGAGCCGCAGCAGCAGAGCAGGACCTTACCCTCCACGCTGCCCACCTCGTAGTTATAGTCCCAGGTCAGCTCTGTGCCGGCCCGGATCCTCCTGCACGACGACACAAACGGTGATGTCAAGAACAAAACGTTAAGATGTTGTTAGGTACATATTCATTAACGCAAATGTCTAATCAGCCAATCACATGGCAGCAACTCAATTCATTTAGGCTTGTAGATACAGTTGAGACAACATGCTGATGTTCAGACTGAGCATGGCACGGTTCTTGTTGACAGCTGTGTTGGCTTGAGTGTTTCAGAAACTGCTGATCTTCTGAATCATCAGATATTGATCTATTAGAGAAACTGTGTGATGCTATCATGTCAATATGGACCAGAATCTCTGAGGAATGTCTCCAGCATCTCGTTGTCATGAAGAATTAAAGCTGTTTGTAAGGTAAAAGGGCAGAGCAACCTGCCCTTTTACCTTACAAAGGGCAAAGGGGAGCAAGGTGAAGTGGCCAGATGAGTCTTCATTGTACGTTCTAGCCTTGAAACTAATAGTGAGAGTGGTCGACTGCTTGTTACAGAGCTCCCAGTCTAATGCCTCTCTCTTTCCCTGCACACACTGAGCCACAAGTGCTGTTTAGGCAGGTGGCATAAATCCAGTCCATTGCTGATAGGAACACCTTTCCGCAACTGTAAAACTATTCCTGTATGATCCGATGGCAGGCCTAACAATGACACAGCAGCGCCACCCTAAGGTTGCATTCACACAGAAAACAACACAGCATCTGTTTTTCCACTCAAAACTCCACCCTGTTTAACAGAAAGCAAACATTCAACGTAGTGCAGTCTCAGTGTTAGACATGATTAAATAATATAATTAATAAAAAAAACTCATCAAGATAGTTTTGGATGATGGCCTCTCGCCCTGTAAGAGAGAAATCCCCTAAAATAAAACGGCACATATGTTGAACTTTACTCAACTTTAAACACACCTTCCTGTCAGTTTATTTGTAAGGGTAAAGACAAGAATTCTACTGTTTTTCAGGCATGTTCAAGTACAGAAAATCTTGGATAATCTTTTCCTCTGTTTCAAAACTCACTTGCTGGCAAAGAAGGCAACCCAGGGAAACCTCAAGTCATGCGTGTCTACAAACACATTCTGGACGAAAAGGTTCGGACTGCAGCTGTGCTGTAACACAAACAGAGAGCAGAGGTGACGACGTCAGAGGAAAGTAATCAGAGCGGCGCTCAAGTAACATAAAACGATCACACAGCAGCAGATTCATACGTTGAGATAACGTCCGAGGTTTCCTTCCAACTTGGCATCAATGATGTAACAGGACTCTTCCCCATCAAAGAACTGGCGGGTGTTTTTAGTGGGAGTGTTGTCTCCGCCTCCTCCCGTCTGCCCCTGCTGTCCTCCTTTACCTCCTCCCGGCCCTCCACCTCCAGGCACGCCTGTTTTTACCATCATCCCGTGGCTGTTTTTCAGGGCGATGCCACGAGTAGATTTCACAGCCACCTGCTTTTTAGTCACACCTGATCCAGATGTAAGAAGAGAGAAAACCAGTGGAAAGTTACGATAAGTGTGATGACAAACAAAAGCAATTCAAGCTAAGATAAATCTTTACTGTCATTGTACAGATCAGAGTGCTACATCTAATAATGCGTTAAGACCAGTTAAAACAATGAAACCGACAACCGACTCTTTACCTGGCGTTGCTTTCTCTTTGTCCTTGTTGTCATCGGATCCTGAGCTGATGGTCTGAACATCGTCACTGTCAGACAAAGTCATCACATCCTGCTTCTTCACCACTTCAGGCTTCACTGGACTGCAAGAGATAAAAAAATGAAAGTCATCTCAACAGAAATGATTTCCAGCAAAATGAGCTCAAGCACAAACGTGTGGAAGCAAACACGGTCTAAACACCAGTGTAAGCATGTTAGTGTGAAATCCAAACAAACCTCTTGTTATCTCCAGGTTCCTACGAAAAAAATAGAAAAGGAAGGGTAATTAATAATCACGCAACATGTTCATGAAGAAAAAGAGCCACTCAGAGCCATTCAGCCTTTTACTGTACTAAGATGAAAGTAGGATTACAGCTTTATTTCTGTGTATTCTGTATATTTCCAACATTACGTTGTCTTTAATAACCTTTTTAAGCCCCTGGCTCGTTAGCCAGGAAGCCACTTTGCTTTTTCCCGTCTCCTCTGGCATAGATGGTGGCTTGTCATCATCTGTTCCTCTGGCTGAGATGCTCATTCCATCTTTACTATCTTGACTCCCTGAGGCAGAGGAGGAGAGAGACACGTGTAAAAATACAACACAGAAATCTTTCTGACAGAATTAATGAGGAAACACTGCAGGAAGTGAGGCCGAAAAGCTTAAATGTGTTTCATACAATCCGTACAAAGGTCGTCCCTAACTCCCACTGTGTGGGACACTTCCCACTTAACCAAAACTACACTCACATACACTGTAATGCCAAAAGTATTCAAACAGTCATCCAAATCTTTGAAGTAAGGTGCACCAATCACTTTCATGACCACAGATGTGTAAAATCAAACACCTAGGCATGCAGACTGCTTCTCAGAATATTTGTGGGTCGCTCTCCTGAGCTCACTGAATTCCAGCGTGGTACCGTGATAAGATGATACCTTTACAAGTCCGCTCATGAAATTTTCTCACAACTAAATATTCCACAGTCGCTTGTTAGTGGATTTATAGCAAACCGGAAGTGATTGGGAATGACAGCAACACAGAGCGGGGTCAGCGAATGCTGAAGTTCTTAGTCCGCAGAGGTCCGCAACTTTCTCCATAGTCAGTCACTACAGACCTCCAAACTTCATGTGGCCTTCAGGTTCGCTCAAGAACAGTTCATAGAGAGCTTTATGGACGGGTTTCCATGGCCCGAGCAGCCGCATTAAAGCCTTACGTCATATTAAACAACATTAAAATATTAAATCCTATAGATTAGGTATTGGACGTCCCTCAAGCTCATGTGTGCGGCAGAAGAGTGAATACTTTTGCCAGTATAGTGTATGCATTATAAGAATAACATAAGAAAACACTGTTGATTACTCCATCTCTAAGAAAAAAAAAGACCCAAAACATAAAAAGCATTTAGTCACTGACAAATCTTCATAACGAAGCACACATACACAAACTCCTCATCTATCTAATGTGAACTGTCCTTTGTGTGAAACCCGTTACACTACAAATATGCAGCTGGCTCACCTTCCTTGTTGCCTTTGACCTGCCCACGTGTGGTGTAACTCCTCCACACCGAGCTGGAGCTGTAGTAGCTGTCCTTCACAAACGTGTCATCTGAACTGTCGCTTTCATCTTCACTCTTAGACTCTTTGTCCTCATCCTCATTGCTGTCGCCTGACGAGCTCGAGCTTTGGGCTGTAAGAAAAAAAGAAATGTGAGAAATTATATGGAGAATAAGAAGCTCAACACCGCTTTGATCTCTCGTGTTTGGATTTAGACTTACTCTTCTTAGCTGGTCGCCCCACAGGGCTAGCTGACACTAAAGCAGAGGGCTGGATTTTTATCCTGGATACGTCCACGCCGCTTCCCTCGCTGTCTGAACAGTGAGCCTCGCTCTCATAGCCCTCCTTAAAGTTCTCCACACTCTCTATGTGGTCCAGGTTAGCAAAATACTCATCACCCATCTCAAGACCTTCTTTGTCAGCAAAGTCATCTGTCAGGATTTTACCTGGTGAAACGGCAGGAAAATAATAAGTCCTCTTGCAAGAAAGTCATCACCTGAATTTAAAGTACGCTTCCTCACCAGCATAAATGCACACAAATGAGCCTTTAGCTACATCATCCAGACATCTGATTCCCCAGCCTTTGTTCTGGGTCTTGAAGAGTTGGAGACGGACCTGCAGGCCGTGCTGCACCAGCCGGTTGGTGCACATCTGAGCGTTACATTTGCATCTTTTATTACACTCATAGATCCTGAGAGAGAGAACGGGTAACAAGAAGAAAGAAGAGATAAGTGCCTCTGAAGAAAGACGGCCCAATAAACGCAACAGTAATTATGGTCTCGTGAGGTACTAAGGGGAATGAGGGTTCAGTATTGTTGTTCAGTGTCTCACCCTGTGGGCAGGCACTCCTCCAATCGTTTGTACGAATATCCTGCGTTTGGGTTGATCTGTCCCCCCGGTGTACAACCTGTAGCCTGAAGGGTCAGCTGGTGGCAGGAGCATTTGGATCTGTAATTATGTGATAACAGGTATTAAAACTCAAAGACACATCCTCAGAGCTCTAGAAGTGGGGAAAAATATGAAAAAGAGAAAGAAAGAAAAAGCTGCTTCACTAACTTGTCCTGACAGCCGTCGGTGCAATCGCAGCCGACAAGGAAGTCTGCACTGGTGTTGATAAACACGCCATCTTCAGGAATACGCTCTTTACCTTAAAGAGAGGACAACATGATCTATTAGCCTGTCATTACAAAGTAACTCTGCATTAATGTGGTGTCGGAGTCATTTTTAAAAATGTACAGTACTCTTCACATTAAGTCTTAGCATGAGCTGCTGAGTTGTTGACTTCAAAAGAAAATCACAGTCGAAAAAGTGAACATCACATCATATAATATCACAAGAAATCATAAAGTTTTCCTAAAGGGTTTTTATCCACATATTATG
Organism: Haplochromis burtoni; assembly: GCF_018398535.1. Lineage (NCBI taxonomy): Eukaryota > Metazoa > Chordata > Actinopteri > Cichliformes > Cichlidae > Haplochromis > Haplochromis burtoni. Next base: position 50,467 of record NW_024582858.1, on the reverse strand, counting down.
CATAATTTATTCAGGTTTTGTTAACCTGTAGTGTATTTCACATCGTGGTTCACTTTTTTGTGAAAAACTTAACACAACAGATGAATCAATAGCGACTAGAACCACCTTTATCAGCAATAACTTGTTGCTTCTTGTTTTTCTCTGACGTCATCAGTCCCTGACATCTATATGGAAGAATTTTGGCCCACTCATGTTTCCAGTATTGCTTCAGTTCTTTGAGGTTTGCCTGTATTTCACTGCGACACAGCATCACTGCTTGTTGTTTTTCTTTTTCAGCCATTCTGTTGCAGATTTGTTCCTGTACTTGGGATCATCTGCATCAGAACAGTGATAGCCTTTTCGCTCTTACCTCCTATGGGAGCAGTAAGTGCGTACTTAAGTTTTCACACGAAACTATGCATTCTGTGAAAACTTGTGCTTTACTCGACTTAGATTTTCAGTAACCCTGTTAACAGTATACTGTAATGAGAATGTAGGGTGTCATAATGAATGAAAATTGATGTTATAACCAAGTTAAAAAAATGACTTTGTTGGTGTTGTGTCTTGGCTCATATGTCATCATCTCATATGTACACCTACTACTTTCCAAGACCACTGAAAATTCTGTTAGTTGCCATTTAAAACGAAGATTTATCCTTAAACCCAAAATCCCACCCTCAACAGAAAAACAGTCTCTGTCCCTTTATTATGATCTCAGTGTTGTTCTTACTGTAAGTTACTTCAGGAGCAGAGCTGTTATCAATCTCATTGACGCAGGAAAGTGGAATATCCTCCTTTCCTGCCGTGATGTCTGGAATGTAATAAAAGGGCCTTTGTGGCTGGAAGGGACGATCGACGAGCACGTAGGGGTCCAGGCAAAACATCTCTAAGAATATAAAGTCACAGTTCGTCTGGAAGAGGTACTGCTGGATCTCGGCCATGTTACGCAAGCAAAGTCCACACGGAGCCTTGTAGATGACGTGGAAAGACATCTGAGGAGTGGACATGCAAAAGGTAAGGGTTACCTATAAATACTAAAAAAAAGAAATACATTTTAAAGTCGTCAATCATGTTGATGTTCCTTATCACCTTGCGGTTGACTTTGCGCCGTCCCGTCATGCGTCTGAAGTCATACAGCAAAGGTGTGAGGAGCGGGTTCTTCCCTCTGTGCATGCTTGTTGTTGCGGGCCGGACGCGCTTCAGACAGGCAGGCTGACATGTGTGCGCCAGATAGAAGATGCGGTCGGTCGGGGCGCGATACGCCGGCTGGTGTGGGACCTGGGCCACTGCGTGGGGAATAGTAGCAGGGACTGTAGTCAGCGGGGTCATTTGTCTCTGATACGTTTGTGTGAACGTGGGCGCCACAGGGTTTGGGGCATTCAGCGCTCTTCCGCTGTGGATTGACAGGCAAACAGGGAAAAGACAGAGAGTGAAGTTAATGCTTTCTGTGCTGAAAAACATGGCTAGTTTAATGAACACAAGGTGAACTCACCCTGAGAGGTTGCTGTTAGTGGATGTAAGAGACTGCGTGACTTTAGAGGCATGTGTGCCGCCCACCCCAGGAACAAATGGAGAAGTACTCTTTCGGGCCATCTGATGTTTATTCCTTCAAGTCAGTGAACAGAGGGAAAAATGCACAAATAGTCAGTTAAAGGAAAAAACAATCCAACCCCTCTGCATTTCTATACTTTGATTCTTAATATTACCGGTAGCTGCTTCTTAAGGGATGATGTTTAAAGGTTCAGATGAGTTACATGGGCAGTGCTGTGTAACTCATCTGAACCTTTAAACATCATCCCTTAAGAAGCAGCTAGCCCATCCAGGTTAAGCCATCACAGTTCACAGGTTACTGGCTGTAAAACGATTAAAGTGACCTGGATAGGTGAAAATTCATTAGGCATTCAATGTGTTTTACTAACAAGTTTTAATAAAATCTGATCAATATTTTAGGAGGAGAAACAATTCTTGGGAGTTTGCATACGCTCATCAGTCCTTCAGCCGTTCTTTAGGTCAATTTATTTGCTGCAAACTTTTAAACCTTTATCTTTCGCTTTAAAACTCCAGACTCATGATGTCCCAACACGTATTCGAACATAGCTGACCAGACAGCGATTGCTCTATGATGTTTGGTATGGAGATGTGAGGGCAGATTTATGAGAAATTTAATTACAAAAAAAGCACAACTTTTATAAATTATCTGTAAACTAACCACACCTACACGCGCAATTTGGGGATTGTGTTCGCCATTTTACCCCCTTTAGTAAATTTGGCCCATGGAGAATAAAATTAGGGTCATTATTTTTTGTAGGAAATGATTCAAATAATGTAAAATAATAATAATAATAATAACAATAACTACTATCCTTATATTATGGTAGTCATTTAAATGGTGGTATCTTGGACTCTCTTGGGTTCATTATATCTGTTTTCTAGTTTTTCTTTCCACCCTATCTCTGGGAGGAAACCCACACAGAAAGACACCGACCAATCAGGAGGCTCAAACCACAAACCTTGTTGACATGATGTGACAGTACCACCTCGCCCACCTGCTGATAATCCTGTTAATCTAAAAAGATGTGTGTTCTCTTTTGAGCTCAAGTACAAATACATAAATCTAATCCCATGCTGACTGAGGAAGCGAGTCACACCATGTAACAATCCCACCCACACAGTTCTTTTCATTTAGAAACATGACACATCATGTTGGTGAAATAAAAACCTCATTAAAATCTGCAACATTGCAATCAGCAAATAAAACGCTTTGTAAAATATTATAAATCTAATAAAATGGAATTGTTATCTCACATGAATTAAGAGTTTCTCGGCTTCTTATTATACGTTTTACTTACTTTACAAGATTCTTGTTTTAATTTGAACTGGCATGAAGCTCCAACTCTAAATTTCCCTCAACTTTTACTTTTTTTGAGCCGAATAAAGCCGACATGTTTATAAGCATCACTCACTGTGGCAGAGGCTGTGGAGGAAGCGCGGGTTGAGGGCTTTGTTGAGGTTGCAGCGGCTGTGGGCGCTGCTGAAGCTGTGCTGTTGGTGAACTCTGGCTGGTCGAGGGCTGCGGCGCTTTGACCGGAGACGCTCCAACATGCCCGTCACTGGTGTACTGAACTACTGGGCCTTTGCTCCTCAACGCCCCTGCAGACAGAAAAACGGAACAAGTCAAATTAGAAAGAAGCACAAACAGAAAATCGCAAGTGAGTGGTGAACGCTTGGGTTTTTACCCATGTTAGGTCTTGTCCTCTGCTGGCCAGCTAGCTTCTTCTCCTGGGTGTTGGCTGTGGTCATCTTCAGATTGAACATCGGCTCCAGCCTGGTGGAGCCTCTGTAGATCCACTCACTCCTCTTATCATCCTGTCAACAGCGGGCAACACAGACAGTTTAGCCTCCCAGCTGCTAAGGTGTCTGGTGACTTTTTAATCAAGGACTCAAACGGTGTAGTTTTCATTTGTAAATCCATAAGGAGGCATGCCATGATACACCTCTATTGACAATAATGGCAATAATTAATTTGTAATTATTAGCAAATGTCATTTTTATCATCGTTTACATGTTGAAAGGTTGAATGCCGTATGCAGCTGAAGAAAAAAGAAGCCGACTGCCTCACGGACTAAGCTGAACTTTAGTCAAAATTAAATTGAAAGTAGCGTGCGTTTTTTTGGCCATTAGGCTGATGCAAAGTTTTAATTAGAAGAATTCAAACTCAAATATTTCACTGCAGAGTAATTACATGGGGGATTTAACCATTTATCCCTTTTATTAATCTGATCTTATCTTATACATCATTACATTTTGCAAGTCCATGCAGATTTGTTTTGGCCAAATATTGCTCATAAATGGCTCTTAGGAGAAAACTCTCCGCTATCATAGAATTAGGCCTGTGCCAGCCTATATCGCTCTGGCAACTATGATTTACAGGCGACTTTGCACTATGCACAAGCAAACATCCTCTTAGGTAAATTAAGTAGGGTAGTAAAGTATATAGATTTTTAATGAAGAGGCAGAGATGGGTCATTGCAAGTGAGATGTGAGAGAATTTGGATGCATTTGTTTTTTTATCTAGTTTCTGTGCTGTGTGACTTATTGTTTCCATTGACTACAAGTCAGGAATAAAGATTGATTGATCATTGACTAAATCAGTGCTATTTCTAGTGCAAACATACCAAGAAGAGGATCTTCACCAAGCTGCCATCCACCTCCTCCACTTTGCTCTTCCACCACGTTCCCTCCCACTCTGTCTTGATTATCTGGCCAACCTTTAGGAGAACCATTGGCCTGCTGGGATATGCAGTTATGTATTCCTCAATAAAATCTCGACATGATGCATCCTCTATGTCCTCCCAAGTATGCCTTACTGTAAAAACCAGAACAAAAACTCTTAAAAATCAAATATTCCAGTAAGTGCTACTTATTTTCTCTTTTAGATAAACAAAAAAATTTGAGAGAAGGGCTCTTACATGGTCGGCAAACTGGGTAGAGCTCAGGCAGCGTCACATATGAAGCATACCCATCATCAAAGAAGATCAGAAACCTGAAACATGCGCAAAGGCCTTTATAAAGAAACCCAGGCAATCAGCACCCCACAGCTCTTCAGATTTTTGACCATCTAACCCACCTCATGCGGTTCTTGTTGTTGGGCATCTCTGCTACTATTCCAGCATAGAGCCACACCAGGTTTCCATCCTTATACTTGGCGACTACACGAGCACCAACGTACAGACTCTCCAGGGTGGGGTTATAGTCAAAAGCCACATGATTTCCAGACAGCAGACTCTTGCCTTTATCAAACTTGACTTTATACTTGAATGTACCATTTCCTGAAGACAGACAGAGGGTGTGGAGCATTAAAGACAAAGCAGACACAGCCCATGGAGTAAGAACCTGGCAGAAAAGGAAAATGATAACACACCAACTGGGTTGATAGCAACGAGGGTGCCTTTGTGCCACGTCTTGGTGCGCTTCTTTCCCAGAATGCTCATCCAGATTCTGAGCTCATCTTCTGGCATTTTGGGGTTTGGTTGGCCTGCAGACTGAGATGCTTGGGATATAAACACGGCAGGTGGTGAGCTGTGGCTACCTAAAGGGCAGAAGAGCAAAACACATTAGAATCAGTATTTCAACAAAAGCCTGAAGAATGCAGCAGCACTTCAGTGTGTTTACCTGACTGAGTTGAGGGCGGTACTGGGGAACGGAGCAATTGCGCACTGAGTGGTGGCTTGCTGACCATTTGGACCAATTTCTGCACCTGCTGGGAGGTTTTCTGCAGCACTGTGGAAGTTTCCTTTACCTGGCATTAGAAATAAAAAAGACACAAGGGTTTTTCTAGCTTAAAATGGGGCTTTGGGGGATGGTGCATGTGAACACAACTGGTAATGTCTATTGAAGGAAAAGTTTTTTTCTTGTCAGTTTGATAAACAAAAATGTATTTTAAGTCTGGCTAAAACTCCACTTAATATGTGGAACTATATTTTTTTAACCACTGTCCAGGTGATTTTCCTTTCCCAAAGTTGTTCACATGCAGGAAAATCTCTGGTCCTGTCCGAGGTGTACTCTACCTCTTGCCTAATAACAGATCAGACAGGCTGTCCTAGAATGGCTCTTTTTCTAGTTATAAAATAAAAAATTAGTGACAAGCTACGAAGGAAATTGTTTCGGTTAATCTGGATTAAATCCAGCAAGAGAGACAGTGTTTTGCTTTTCTCAGAGGCTTTATTGGTCACGTCTACCACTCCATTTGTTAGATGTCAGGGAAAACTGAACCAGCTAAGAGCTATCAATCAGCAAAATTAAAATAATTCGACCGATCAACTCTCCTCAAACAGACAGATATAACAGATCAATACAGCAATGCTTTGCGTTGCTCTCACCACTGGATCTTTGACTGGAGTTAGAGGCTTCTTCGGCGGAACCACTGAAAATGAAGGATGGAAGAAAAACAAATAATTATTAGGCATAATCACTCCATTACATACATGCATATTCATAACTAAACAGCCCGACTTACAACAGCCAACAGCAATAACGTCATCGTCGTCGTCATCGTCTATCTCGATGACTTCAGAGGACAACATGGCTCCGCCTCCCTCGTCCTCCGAGCTGCTCTCTCGGTAGACGAGGCCATTCTTTCGGTAAGTTGCCTTCACCAGTTTCTCACACTCCAGTACAGACCTGAGGAAGAGGAGGGAGGAAAGAAGTGAGCGAAAAGTGTAGAAGAGTTCGTTTGTAGACCAATAAAGACACAGCGTTTGATGAAAATAAAAGAAATATCTTAATTCCCGCTCACTGGTTGGCATCACGGAGAAGCTTCTCTGTCCGAGCCTCCTCCTCCTCTTTCTGCTCCACCCATTCCTTCAGTTCTGACAACTGAGTCTTTTTCTTCTGCACAATCTCGCTCTTCTCCACAGCTTCTTCAATCCATTTCTTCAACTCGTCCAAAGAAACACCCAACTCTTCCTCCAGACTGGAGTCCCAGCCGTCCACCTCCATTCTGAGAAAGGAGCACAGAAACATATCGGTGTGTATTTAATACTCCTTCTTCCAAAGATTCCTTTACATTTGCCCATTAACGTTCTCTCGCACACAACGTAGGATTTTTCAAGACTGGCATTGATATTTGGTGACAAAAACTAGAATATTCTGATATTTCAGCTGATATGTTGCTTTTTTTCTTTCAGACACATGACACATAACAAATACTGAGGAAATTCGCTTATGTGTAGTTAATCATTTACTTGTGCAACAAAAATTGAGTTTCCATATGTAACTATTACATTACTGAGTTTGTAATGTGCTGTTTTTCATGATCACGCCTATAAAGTACCACATTTATCACATCAACACACACACAAACAGTAACCACCAGTGCATCTCTGATCCTCCGTCTCTATCAGCACTCAGGTGCTCTTTGAGGCGAGTCCAGCTGTGCCTGGGAAATTTGTGTCAACCAAACAGTAATACTGTAACTGCACAGAAAGTCATGAATGAAATTTAAATTCACTGTGTTACTACACACCAAAAGCCCTGACTGACACCTTAAACTTGATACAGAAGAGGATAACACTGTGAGGAGGTGAAACTGATCATCCTCTTGTGTGGAGAAAACCACATACACACAAACTGTCAAGAGGAACTACTCCAACAGTCAACACAGTACCAAGGAAGTTAAAGAGACACCTGGAAACCTGAGAGCCTTCTGAGAGAAACTTTGCCTACTGTAAAGTGTTGGCTCCAATTCAGACTGACCAGGAAAGTTTGTTGGATTGTGAGGAAGTGTCTGATAAGGATACACATGTAAGCTATAAGCTAAAGGAGCTGAAATCACAGCCAAAGCTCATAACTCCAGGTAACATAAATGCTGTTTTCTGCAGATATGAGCTGGTGTGCATGCTTGTGCAGTGCATGTTTGCAGCATTCGCTTCACCTTAGCATACAGAAGCCTACATGTTCCTCTGTGGCGAAGACAGAACAATTAAAAACATCAGCGAGAAGCAAATTTTTAAACTGATTTGACGGTGCAGTTGATGCTGGGCATGCTCACATGAGTTGAAAATGCGACTACAATATGTCACGGCTGGCTTTGTTTACATGCTACTTCAAATTAGAACCTGCTGTTCGGATAAAAGCAGCAAAGACAGAAGCAGTTTGTAGTAATAGCACATGTAATTATTTTAAAGTTAAATGTTTAATCGACAGTTTAAATGATTATACAGCAGCTGCATAAGTGAATACACTAAGCTGCTACTGGATAGCATGCAGGGAGATGCACTGAATTAAAAATCCACTTAAATGATTTCAATTATTTCCAGTTTTACCCTAGCCTTGCTGCTGACCGTCAAAACTGCATTTGCGTTTTATTCAGTTGCAGAGGAGCTGAGAGAAGCCACACAAGAGCAGGACACACGGGAGCGCAGGCTAGCTCGTTAGCCTAGCATAGAAAATGTCTCATCTGCTGAATAAGTGAAGCCTGCGACTGGAAAAACCAACAAACTTGCGTGCCGTGAAGCTGCAGTCAAAGAAACGCCTGCTCCTACGTGTAAAATTTCTCTCAGAAACAGGACTCACCCTTCAACGGTTTCCATCCTCTTGGCTCGCAAATATTTGGCTAACTAGCCAATGCTACCGGCTAGCTACAATGGGGAGTGCATGCTTTGTTTGTCAGGGAAACCGAGGTAGGCGGTGTTAGCTCGCTTGATACGTTCGGGTCAAACCCGCCCAAACGGGTTACCCAGGTTTAAGAAAAATGCAGTCCGGCACACGGGACGCAGAGAGATATCCCTCCTCCAAGATCCCATAAAAATATGAAACAAAAAACGGATTTATTTAGGACAACAGTTATATTTTCAATCATTGCCTGATTTTTGTGTTTCTCTTTACATAAATACAGACATTTCCATCATGAATATATACTGAATAGGGCACGAAATTGACCAGAAACTACGAAAATGAAGGGTCACTGAGTTGAAATTTCCTGGGGAGGACCACAAAACTCCCAGAGACCTTCTTTTCATCATGATAAAAAAAAAATCTGCTCCAAAAGTCCTAAAACAAACAAACAAAAAATCAAGCCATTGTAACGTTTTTATTTAATGAATAAAATTGCATCATCGTTTTAGTATAAGTGCAGTCAAGCTTTACAAACACTGCATGTGTGATTCAGCTAACTGTGTGAATGTGCACAGAAATGGCTTTAGACAACGATCTCATGGAGTGTTTCCATGCAGGAACTTTGAAATGTTTTAATTACGTCAGGTCACTTTATTAGGTACGCTGGTTAGACTGCTAAATAACCCAAATATCACACAATAATATGGTCAAGATGCAGAAGTTCAAACTGAGCATCAAATGAAGAAGAAAGGTCACAACATGAAAGCATGTGTTCTATCAACAGTGTAGGCTGCTGCTGCTGGTGTAATGGGGTGGGGGATATTTTCTTGGCACACTTTGTGCCCCTTAGTATTAACGGAGCATAGTTTGTATACCACAGCCTACCTGGGTCTTGCCGATTCCTTTGTGACTGCAGTATACCCAATTTTCCAATGGCTATTTCCAGCAGGATAACACACCATATCACAAAGTTGACAGTGAGTTCACTGCACTCAAATGACTCAAATAGTCACCAGATCTCAGTCCAATAGAGATGTGATGAAATGGGAGACTTGCCTCATTGATTTGCAGTAAACAAATCTGGATCAGCAGCAACTGTGCGATGCTATCACATTAATATGGACAAAAAATTCAGAGTAAGGTTTCCAGCACCTTGTTGAATCTATGCCATGAAAAATTAAGGTAGGTCTGAAGACAAAAGAGGGTCCAACCCAACCTAGTAGCAAGGTGTACCTAATAAGGTGTCTGGTGAGTGCAAAGCAATTATTTAATTAACTTTGGACTGCTAGAATGAGTTAGTCTCACTGGGATCACTGGGTGTGGATCACAGGGTGTGAATTCCTGTATTTGAAAGAGTGGCTGGAAGCGGCAAAGCATCACTGTAACACAAACTAAACGAAAGGAAACACAAACAATAAACTTGTGAAAAATATTAAAAA
>NW_024582858.1:0-39926 GCF_018398535.1 Haplochromis burtoni | reverse complement strand
ATCATCCAACTCTTCTTCTGTCTTGGCTGATTTTCCTCTCTGCGCTGACACCTAACGTCCTCGTCCCGAAGATAAGATTTACTGATGGACACACGGAGCTCCATTTGGCTACCGTGTCCTCTATGCATAGTTAATAAGGAGTTTGGTAACAATCAGGCCGTTCCTGAGATTAGGACACCCAGGCATCTCTTTAGGACATGAGGCCTTTACAGGAGATTACACCCGAGTAGGATCTCAGTTCTCAGCGCAAGGTGTAGATAGATGACAACAAGGAAGAAATTGTGGCTGTACACAGTTTTGTTTTGTTTTCTTTTAATCTTGCTCAAGTGAAGTGAGCAGATTGAAATCCTCCAATCTGCTGTGCCACGTGCCCCTGCACAGCAGCATGACGTTTGGGCCACTTTATGGCCTGAAAGAGGCAGAAAGATGAGAGCACAAGATGGTCAAGATGGTCAAGAAAAGGGAGGGAAAAAAGGGTTGAGGAGGAGAAAGAGGATATGATGCCTTAGTGGCAATCCACTTGAGAGGGTTTGGAATTTGATCCTGACCAAAAAAAAAATGCAGATTGCTTGTATTCTGATGCCACTAGCAGACACACAAACACACAACGAGTAAAGTGACTCTACGTAAATAGCAGCGAATCCAACTAAAAAGTCTGATGAGGAGGTGAATTTGTTGAAACGATACTGGAAAAACAAGATTTACAGCACATGCTGTCACTCAAGTGCAACCCAAAGACTGAAGAGGTGACACAGTAAACCTCTCTTAGAAGAGTTGTAGCATTGCTACCATCCGTTTTCACCCCCAGCCTGTGAAAGAGAGGAGGGAAGGACGAAGGTGGAAACTGATCCCAGGAGATACCTGCAGATATCTCAGTCTTCACTCATAAACAGAAAGGCGAAAGAAACGGGATACAATCCGGGCAAACGTGGTTTTTGTTTTTCCTGCAAATACGAACACAAAATTGTTTAAAGGAAGCTCAAGCAAGGATGGATGTAACTACAACAGGGACTGCTGTGTGAATAGACCAATGCCATAAACTGTGGAAATACAGTAACCCCCAGGATTATTTGGACAGTCACATAGTACTTTTGCCTCTGTTCAGCATCATGGTACATTTTAAATCAAGTGATGTACTTGCAGACATCAACAAATGAAATAGCATTACATTAAATATTTTGGAATTACAGTCCTTTTTATACACAATCCCCCATTTTCAGAGGCTCAAAAGTAATTGGATAACTGACGGATACACAGTCTCATGATCAGGTGAGGCCTGTTTCCATGACAAATGAAGCAGATAGAAAGATCAAAGTGATGATCTTGCATTTGGTTGCTTTTTACAATAACCCTCAATATGAGGTTTAAAGAAATGGAAAATGGTTCTTATATGGCACCTTTCTACTCAAGCACTTGAGCAAGTGTTTTATACGACATGCCTCATTCACCTATTCATAAAAGCACTTTTTCCCTACCTAAGTAGGTGATTTCTAGCTAACAAGCACACTCCAATGCACCCATTGTACCGCAAGTTGGGTTTCAGTATCTTGCTCAGGAATACTTTGGCATGCACACCTGGATTGAACCACCAACCAACCTTAGGCCGACTAATAAATGCCCTTCTGAGCTACAGACACTACTAGATGTGGGTGCAAATGAAGGATAACAAGAGGCTGAAAACCCCAAATAAACCTACCTGAGAGACAGCAAAAACTTTAGGAGTGGCCAAATCAGCATCATCTGGTTAAAAAGAAGGAATGCACTGACCAGCTCAGCAACACCAAAAGGCCCGAAAGACACAGCAGGCAACTGAAGTACACGACGACAGAATGATTTCCGTAGATAAGAAAAAACACTTTATATGATCTAATCAAGAACACACTCAAGGAAGTTAGTGTTATCACTGTATTACACTAACTTAGATTTACTTAGTGCTTTTGTAGTGTTACTGACCACTCTTAAGCACTTTAATTCAGTTCAGTTTTATTTATATAGCACCAAATCACAATAACAGTTACCTCAAGGCATGTTATATTGTAAGTTAAAGACCCTACAGTAATACAGAGAAAACAGAGACGATCCCCACCATCAGATGAGCATGCACTTGGTGAAAGTGGGAAGGAAAAACTCCCTTTTAACAGGAAGAAACATCCAGCAGAACCAGGCTCAGGGAGGGGCGGCCATCTGCCTTGGCCAGTTTCGGGTGAGGGAAGGAAGACAACATAAAGACATGCTGTGGATGACAGCATGAGATTAATGATAACTAAATGCAGACTGATGTATAAACACAGTGGTTGAAGAATGAGGTGAGCGAAGAAGAAGTACTACCTGATCTAGTCCCAACTATATGCTTTATCAAAAAGTAACGTTTTAAGCCTGATCTTAAAAGTAGACACTGTCTCCCAAATCCAAACTGGGAGCTGGTTCCACAGAAGAGGGTCCTGAAAGCTGAAGGCTCTGACTCCCATTCTACTTTTAAATATTCTAGGAAAATATTCTACTTGTAGTAGGCCTGCAGTCTTAGAGTGAAGTGCTCTAAAGGAGTGATACAGTACTATGAGGTCATTAGGATAAGATGGGGCTGATTATTCAAAACCTTGTATGCGAGGAGAAATATTTTAAATGTGATGGGTTTAACAGGGAGCCAATAAAGAGAAGCCAATATGGGAAAAATATTTGAGTAGTACTCTTGTAGAAACATTTTACATCAACTAAAGGCTTTTCCTGGAGTTTTGAGCACATCTGATAAAATTAATTAATTGCACAGATTAAAGAAAGCAGTGATAAATATTTATAAAGACATCCTGGTCAAAAAAATGGGAAATCAAGGTGTGTCCTATCTGGCATTGTGGATAGACAGAATCGGGCCATATACGTGTTTATTGATGATGTGACTGCTGATGGAAGTGGAAAGATGAATTCTGAAGTGCTGCTCGGACTCATCCAAATGCTGGAAAACTGAACAGACAGCATTGCACAGGTAAAATGACTCAAAGAAAACTGCAAAAGGAACCCAAGAGATTCTCAAAACAAAGAAATTAGATATTCTTCAAAGGCCAAGTCAGTCACCTGATCTCAACCTAACACAGTAGCTTTTAGTTACTGAACTCAAAGCTAAAGGCAGAGAGACCCACAAAAAAGCAGCACCTGAAGGCTAGTTAGCATCTTCAAAGACTGCAAATGAATTTCATCACATTAAAATACTAAAACAATCCACAAAGTTAAAATTATGGTTTGCTCGTGCAATTAAAATGCCTGCAAATGCAAACTTGAGTCTGCACAATCCTGAATAATAAATTTAACATTGACTGTGGCAGTACACAGATGCAAAATTTACTACAGTATATCTTTTTATAATAAGAAAATACTGCTAATTAACAAAAAATTAAGCAAGAGGGAGCTTATCTCATGCAGTGAACTTATATAAAATAAAGATTATACTGACTATGATATAAGGATAAGTCACTTTAGTAAGAATAAAACTCCTGGAGCTGAAAAACTAATAAACCAAAACCATCAATAAAAGACTTCATTTTGACATTGTAACAATTAATACAAAAAAACAAAACATATTCTCTCTCATTTAAAATTTCATATACCTCTACAGTATATTTATATATGTGTGTTTCTATGAGTGAGGGAAGAAAAAGAAAGAAACAAAACTGGATACAGAGTAACCAATGAGATTTTCATCAATAACGAAGACAACACAGTCACCAACAGCATAGCATCCTCTGGAAGATGAAGCCTGGGCGTTATCTACATGAGTTTACATACATTGACATAATCTGTTATCATGAATGTGTGTATGCTACACACAGAAAAGAGAAGATAACACCAGGGGTCAACTTTAAACTCCACATCTTAAAACTTAAATCATCTTAGAAGCACAGCCGTTCATTGCGAGACATTCTGCTAGAATGCAAAATCGCCAAAAAACAGACTCAGTCCAAGTCTAACAAACAACAGGACAGGACAAAACACTGTTAAAAAAAAAACACACATACATGGACATTCTCACTGAATATCATACCAGTTTTGTCTCTGTTGATTCCATTTTAATCCTGAATACCCTGATTAAACCATTAGTAAAATACCAGACAGAGAACGGTTAATGGATAGATCAAGAGTTCAAACAATATAATACTTTGGAGACATTTCAATTAAAAATCACACGTCTCCATTTCAAAACATTTAAAGGAAACATTTATAACAATGATAAAGAATGGCTTGAAAATTACACAATTCCTGCTTGTTAATTATTGCTGTGTGATTTTTTTATTTAATATTTCTCTTATAAAATACGTACAAAAGCCTGTAATTAAAGGGTAATCAGGGTAGCAGAAAGAAGCAAATTAAGCAAGGCAGAAACCCAATAAGCTTGAGTTGATTATGATACTGTATGCATCCATTTTACAAACATTAACACATGTATATTGTATTTATGTCTATGTATGCAACAAAAAATAGATTGTTTACATTTCAAATGGACACCTTATAGAAAAGAAAATGTATATAAGTCATTTTAAGGTGTGTTGAAGTACATCACAAAAAAAATGCTTGCATGTTTCACAAAAAGGGGGAAAACAAATGAATTCACAGGGGAGGCCACCTTTGTACATGGAAAACTACTTGATAAAAATCTGTGCTATGGACAGTTCAGTCATGCAGAGACATGCTGTGGATAGGAAACAGAGTGTGGTTAGCGTGCAACAGCTGAGAATTGAGAAAGAAAGGAGAAAAAAAAATTAATAAAATCATCAAAGCTGTATATCCCTGCAATTTCCCAAGAGTTTAAATCAGTGACTGGAGTGATTAGTCTACACGCCAAAGGCTAAAACAGCAAAACACACTCTTAAAAAATGCCTGAGAAAAACATGAATATATTAGAATAAAAGGCCTTTGTGTGCAAGTGTGTGTTTACTTCCGTTTTCATTTCCATTTACCAGAGTTAGGAGGGTGTTTTGTGCAGTCTATTCAAGTGTGGTTGTGGGATTGTGCGTTTTTATATTTATATATATATATATATATATATATATGAACATATATACTGTATATCACATATCTACAACATGGGTTGTTGAGCTTTGGGCAGTGCTAGCTAGAAAATTCTCTTACAATGGCGGTATATTGTTAAAATAATCTTTTAGTCAGTAGCAAATTCTTGATTTTTCTCCCATTCCCCTGCATTCAACTTTATCCCTCCATCCTTAACTGTCTTGTAGCTGTGCAGTTGAAGCCATGCAAAGAAGGGGAAGAGCAGAAAGAACAGACGAGGAGAAGAGCTAAATATAAGAAACCGTGATTTAGGCAAGACGACAGAAGTATTTCCAGGTCACTCGTTAAATGGCGTGTACATAGGAATCTCAAAGTCCTCGTTGCTGAAGTTGGCAGGCTGGTCCAACATAGACAACACATCCTGAGTCAAATAAAAGAAACAGATTTATTTAATGTGACATAGAATAGAAAAGTAAAACAACATCTAAAACTGAATGAGCTTGTGTCACTCACAGGAAAGATGTCTTGCTGGTTGCCCTGCTCTGAATTACTCTGTGAATGCTGCTGGCCTTGCCACTGGGGCCACACTGCCTCTGCTGCTCGAGGAGGGAACTGTGCCCCAGACTGAGAGCCATCTGGGACAGGAGTGCAGAAGAGATTGAGACTACAGACCAGTACAACTAAAGACAAAGAAGAAGACGAAAAAAAGAAGAAGAAAAAACCCCACACACAATATACACACAACCTACCAAAACCGTTGTTGTTGAGGCTTGCACGAGCATTCATTTGCGAGTAGTTTGTGCCGCTGGTGACAGTGGGAGCAGCACCTGTAGGCATGGGAGCAGCACCTGTTGGCATCTGGCCAAAAGTGTTGGTAGGGCCGCCTACAAACCCTCCCATGGGAGTAAATTGTGGCGACATGGTCTTTGCCGCCTGGGGAGCCACCTGCTGGGTAGAAAAGTAACAGATTTCTTAATTTACTAGCCCTTAGGTAGTATGATGTGATCAATAACCAAGCAGGCATGTAAACATATTCCTTATAGTGTCTTTTTTTGTGAATATAAAATGACTAAAAATGCCATCAAACACAATCACACAATTTGGTTATACTAGTTTACCTGGTTATTAAATTGCGGTCTGGCTGCAGGTCCAGCCCCAGGCCACCCGCCTGTTGGGCCTCCATGGAGGGGGCTTGTCGTACTGGATTGGTTAACTTGCTGTGGGGCTACGTTCTGACGAGAAATCTGAGCCAAGATCTGTCCTGCTGAGGCTGAGTGGGTGGGCTGCGGTATCTGTGGATTCATATTGACTGGTCTATGGAGAAAAGTGACAACATGCATAGGGATAAAAATCAGATCAGAGCCCAACATTCTGTCATAATCTCTGTGGAGACAGGTTTCAGATGTGTAAGTGTTTTGGTGGCATTGTCTCGCCAATATTGTGACGCAAATACATTTGATGGACAATAATTCCTGACAACATCACTGCATGTCAACATTTCACTGCTTCATTTCCACTTTTTGCCAGTGTTGGATTTGGCAAACAATTTTTTTTAAAGCTTCTAAAAGGGAAAGAAAACGTATTTGCTGAGAGTCTGCAAAGGTTAGTGGCAAACATTATAAGAAGGCGTGCTAACCACAGAGGTTGCTGTTAAGGCTCTTTTCCACTAGCACCTGCTTGGCTCGATATAATTCCAATAGATTTTTAGGATTTTTTTTCCATTAGGGGGTAGTATCCGGTACCAGGTATGATGCCATTGGATGGGGCATGAGAGTGGAACAAGAATAAAACTGGGCATTTAAAAAAACAAAAAAACAAACAACCAGCAGCGAGGGACATGGCCACACATGCTTTTTGGCTCTCTTCTTTTACCCGGAGACTGACAAAAAGCCACAGACCGAGCAGCATTTATACCATTGCCTCCATGCCCTCCATTGTTGTGTTGCGTCTCATATAAATGACATGACAGGAATTTCAGGTTCCCTTGCTATAACAACCACAATTGTAATGTGGTACTCAACTGTATTGGAAAACGACTAAAACGGAGAAGAGAAAAGTCAAGTAGGTGCAAAGGGAAAAGACGCATTAGTGACATCTTCTTGCATCTACTGCCGGTCATAAGCATTCCTTTTACTGTTTATGACACTCCCAACTCTCGGGAATACAATGAGTGATAACAGAGTTGCACTAAAGCTAACTTTGCTAATTTGATGATGGGATGAAACTAAAAATGTTAGAAAAGCTTTTAATGGTATTCCATCATCTGACTTTCTGATTGTAGTTCAGTTCGGTCTTGCTGTTGCAGGTGCTGTATTCGTGCTGACCCGCTTCTAAGGCCATATATACACACAGTACTTTGTTAGGACATGATATACAAGTTATCTTATATGTTATGATTGATTCAATGTGATTGGAAATCTACTAAATAAGACATGACAAACATTTACAACAACAACAACAACAAAAAAGTATAGCAAATTTTAAAGTCAGGAGAACAGGGAGTATAGCTACTTCAGTCTGTGCTTTGAAGAGCAGATTTTGAAAGGACCTATAATCTTTGCCAGGCATCTTCTGCATCAACTTAAAGCTTTTTTCCAGACACAGTGGAAGATTTACAACTTAGTAACTGGGAGTTTTTCTCCTTGCCTCCAGTTGGTAGATAATAAACATTTCTAAATTTTTACTACAGTAAGGTTCACAGCATTAACTTTACATCATCCCAAGGTGATAATAAAATCTAATTTAGTCCTATATCAACTAAACGAAGCTACAAAAGTGCTTGTTTATGGGGGAAATAGCTATGCACTTCTAAGTAACTGAAATTAAATGTCTAAGAGTAAATATATTCACAAGCAACAGCACACAAACACTGAGCAGCCCTCACAATGACTAAGGTACACATACGGACACAGAACACTTGCTACCTGTATGCATCGCTGGAACGACCAGCAGCAAAGTTGTTGTTTGGGGCGTAGATCTGGGTGGATGGAGTAGGGGTGGAGGAAGGAAGGCCTTTGGTCTGATCTTGCCCTTGGAAAAGCGAAGGGTAGAGTTCTGGTTTCTCAATGCTCTTGCTGTGGTCTGGCCCTGCTGCAGTGACTGGCTGCACCTGCATCTGAAGCCAACCCCAAAAAAAAGAAAAAAAGGCGTGAGTCTAGAGTTACACTAAAGAAGAGCAGGCTCAAAACATAAACTGTAAACATTCTGGTGATCAATAATGAAAATAACTGATGCCTGCAGTGCTGGGCAAGTTAAAGGTCTGGTTTGTAACAGACCAGCCTCTGTTCACAGTAGCATGAGGACAACAAAAAACATTAAGGACATTAAAACTAGCAAAAAGGTCCCACACAATACAAACGGTATCAGTAAAACCAACTAAAATGTTATGACTGAACTGTTTTTCTTTTATATGCTCATATGTTGTTAATCTACACATGTTCAGTAAGTGAGGTGAACGACTGGCCCGTGCTGCAAGTCTGCAAGTCTGTAAAACTGCACACTGAGGGTGATGTAAAAACTGCTGCTGCCAACACAAAAACAGCTGCTTGTGAACGTGGACCATCTAATAAACATTTGTGTGTACCACTGTCGGTTGTGAATACTCTGTTGCCCTAGTAACCGCTACTGGCAGCTTTCCATGGCAGTTACAGTTTAACTGACGCCACTGCTTCCACCATTTGGTCAGATCTAAGAATAAGCAAATATTGACATGTTCTCGCTGCTCCCTGTGGATACTTTACTTCTAATTGCAATTGTGCATCTGCTGCGCCATTTTTCTATCCTGCAGTCAGTTTAGCTTTCACAGCTTTGGCACTAAATTGACTGAAAAGCCTAAAAGTTATGAGGGACCCAGAGTTGGAATCCAGTTTATTGCTAATAGTGCTTTACTTTACCACCATTGGCTATCTTGCTTGTAGTTCACCTTATTTCTGATTCATAAATTGTGTTATGTTTTACCTATTGCAGTTTTCATAACCAAAGATTAAGAGGTTACATGATAACTAAATTAATTCCTTTTAGTTGTGAGTTTGAATGAAAACTGATCTAATGTATAAACAGAGGTATGAATTGCTAATGACAAAATAAGGAAACTGCACTGTAAAGAGCAGCAAACTTCCTCATATCTCACATGTCAATTAGACAACACTCCCTGGTTTAGAAATGGCTTAGAAAAAAAAAGAAAAAGTGCAAGGCTTTTGTTTGGCGTATACAGAAAATCCAGCGCTTTTTGGGTGATTTCTGCCACTGGTGTTTTATGATGTAGCCCATCTAATAAGAATGTCCCGAGGTTTACTATCAATGCAATTCTTAATGGTTTCTGTAATCAATTATTTCCACTTGTCAGACACTGAAAATATGCACAAACTTACTGAGACATAGAAACTACACGCCCATCACCACATGCTGATGTGCTGCTTATATAGGTGGCTAGCTGATGATGGCTGTCGTAAGTCCAAGAACAGCACAAGCAAATATAAACACTTAAAAGACTAATCGTAAATATGGGATAAATAAATATTTTCTTTATCAGAAAAATATATTAGATGTAGCAGACTAAATGCTGTGCCTCTCTTCAAACTCACTCCTACATGCTGCAGGTATCACAGCTAGAATGGCAAACTTTACAAGAAAACCTTCCAAATTTACAGATATAGCAGGTGATCTGCCTACAGACAGCTTTGACGTTTGCTTATTATTGAGTCAGTTGTGCTCTTGTTTTGAAAACCAGATGACAGTGGATGGAAGCAGCTGCAAAACATTTTCTTATCACACCGTTGGTTAGATGAAGGAATTTGACTTTTACTTTAATGTCACGTTCCACATATAGTTTCACAGGTGAAATTGTTGATGCGGTTTTCACCAATCAACTTGTCCAGCTATGTTTTGCTGGACTATCTATGGCACTGTCCTGCTCACTGCTGTCTTTTTGCAACTAGGAGGTTAAAGCTCAAGCTAAATGCAAACAAACATCCTTGTAGCTTCTCAAAAAACAACAACAACAAAGAATGCAGCACAAAACTGTGCTCAGACCTACACCATTTCATTTGAGAAGTTGATATTCTCCCACTGCCCTCAATATTTTCTCTGTAACATATCTGCACAATTCACATGAGTCATGATTAAAAAAATAATAATTTCTGCTAAAAATGACTAAGTGCTACAGCAGAAAGCACTGCAGTTGACTCAAGCAAGAATAGCAGGCAGTTGTAAGGCAGTTGTGATGATTCTACCAACATCCGGATGTGCTTTCCTGGAAAGCAAACAATCTACATCCTGCCACTGTTTCTATAAAAAGAAACTCAAAAGAAACAGGAAATGTGTATGCTTCAGTCAAGTGGTACAGTCGTGTTCCCTGACCTGTGGGTGGGTCATTGATCCTGGTTCATATGGACCATCTCGTCCTTCCAGGTCAGCCTGCTGTTGTTGTAGCTGTCTGAAAAAGTAGAAGAGAGGGTTTGTTATTTGAAGTCGGCCTAATATACCATAACTTCCACAAACCCATGCTCTTAACTGTTGCATTAGAAATCCCAAACACCTGCTGACAAACTAGCACTCAGCCCACCACCGTCAACCACCGTCCACCGTGGGAACACAAAAGGTGTCAGGAGAAGAATGTGAGAGTACATACAGCTAACATGCCACACCACCTATGCCAAAAGCTCACCTCTTTAAAGTATATTTAATACTCAGAATAATAAAAGAAAAATAAGACATGCTCCAGTTTACCACTTCTATTCCATTACTACAGAAATGAAGAAAGGAAGAATCACCCAGAGTGGGAAAAACACACAAAAAAACAAAAAAACAGAAGAACTATAGTTTGCTAGAAACAGCAGAAGTCTCCCATGAAGAAGCAGCCCCTGTTCTCCCAAACAGGGAGAGGATAGGGAGGTCAGGTCTGGTCTCACCTGGTGGCCATCTGGCCCGGACTGAGCACTACAGGAGGACCACTTGGGCTGCTCTGACCCAGGGAAGGGGGCATCGAAGCCCCAGGGGAGGAGATGGGAGTGAGGGGGTCCTGAGCTGAGTTTCTACTGCCCCACAATCATTGGTGGGTGCAGAGGAGAAGTATTGGGAGAGAGTGATGAGTCTGTGGTTTATTAAAAGCGGCTGTGGTAGTTGTGGATGTAAGAGGAACTGTAAGCGTTCACACAGAGGAATGTCTCACAGACACGGTGAAAAACATCAATGCTTTCGTTATTTGCTGGATCTGATTGTGTAATCATGTCTGCTTGACTCACTTGACATTGACATTGGTGCAGATGATGTACTCGATCTCCTCCGAGAACGGGTTCTGGAAAGTGAAGGAGCTGGTTCGCATCCAGATAAATTCTCTCGACTTGGTGCGGAATCGAAACATCACTGACAGAACCTGACCCTTCAGCTTAACCACCTGTGGACACACACATCCAACAAGCCAAACATTCATACTGTGGTGTTTTCATAAGCAATGAGCGGAGGATTGCATGCACACACAGAAACTGAGTGACTGGAAGATATCGGGTTACAAAGGTAATGGGACAACAGTGTCTACTGCTGAATCTGGTGTTGCAGAAAGAACATTTTCTCTTGCAGCAAATACAATCAGACAAGTGCTCTTCAGTGGAAAATGGACAGTTTATACTTGCATGGTCAGTTTCAGTTTTAGTCTGACTTTGCACCATTAACTTTGAATGTTCTGAGATCTTATCTTCCATTTTTGCTACATTGCTCTTGCAGCAATGCTTGCCCCCATTTTGAGCCTCTGTCATCCACACACAGACATGTAAATTAAAATTTATGTAGTTAAGGAAATAAATTACCAAAATGCAAATAAACTTTCAAGAGAAATCTCTCTCTAACATCATCCAGGTTAAATAACCTGTGTTTCTCATATACAACAAAAGAAAACAAGGATCCAACTATTTAAAGTTAACATCCAAGTGGTTTTAGACAGGGCTAAAAGTTCTATGAAGTTTTCTGTTGCTCAAGATCATGCTGATAGCAGTTCATTTATACTATAAGATACTTTTATTAGCCTCATCGTGACTTTTGATTTGTACAGTTTTACGCCGGATTGCTTTCCTGATGTAAACCCAAAGGTATCTGTGTCTCCAGCTGGAATTAAACCAGCAACCTTTTGCTTGCCAAGCAAATATCTAAACCAGTATGCAACAGAACCGTAGCCATTTATTCACACCACAAATCTGAAAATAAACAACATTATCAAGCCATTTGGCATTACAAAGAATTATTGTTAAGCTATTCCTCAGCCTCATGTAGACATTCATCATGTCCACTTCCATGATGAAAGTCCAGGTGCAGCTTTTCTTTATGTGGTTAAAAAAGTTTTGTTTTTTTTACTTAACTACAAACTGTATTAGCGTGACTAAACACAGCTGAAAGCCTCAGACTGCAGCTCTTTTTCTTTCTCGCTAAGGAGCCGTCATCAGATCCATTGAAATTACGACACTTTTAATGGCAAGCCAAACGTGAAGTGTGCATGTGTGTGCGTGTGTGTGTGCATGTATGTGTGTGCGCGTGTGTGTGCGTGTGTGTGTGAGTGAGAGAGGGAGGGAGAGAGGGAGAGAGCAGGTGAAAGTAGGGAAAGGGAAAAACAAGCAGTGACAACAGAATTCAGCAAATGAATGGCTGACACTGCACTGAAGATGGCAACCACGTAGCAGCCACTGGTAGCTGAAGGGAAAAAAATATGTATTCCTTGACTGGTTGACAAGTGATTGCTTGTTACAGCTTGAGTGAAATTGGTTGTAAAGAGGTATACATCATTGCACGGACAACCTCCTTGCAATTATTTTGGTCACTAGCAGGCTGCAATAGCTAGACTAATAGTGGTGTGCATGGAAAACACCAAGATGTTTGCAAACACTGTGGTGGCAAAACTGTCCTCCATGCAAACTAGGGGCAACCACGACAATCTGCTAGTGACAAAGCAATTACACCCAGGTTCTTGGTGTAACACCCTTTTTCACCCATCTAACATAATATGATTCCCAATCTCCTTCTCAAAGTCAGGAGGTACAGTTTATAAATCTAACAGTGATACCCCATTGAGCTGGTATTCTGTATGAGCAGACACCCAAAGGCAAAGTGTGTTTCATATTTGAATTTGAAAATGGTGGATCAATGCAACCACAAATATATTAATAGAGTTTTAATTCACCTGTTGAAAGCTGTCTCTTAGTAAGCCCTGGTCTTCAGGGTGGGCGAAGTCTAGGATACTCTTCCCCAATAAATCCTGCAACAAAAGAAAATGTGGTTACTCTACAGGACATGAAAACTAACTTCTGATAAAGACTTTCAGAGGAAATGCAATGCAACCCTGGCACTTTAGCCAGCTATGTTCACCTGGGGTTGATATCCAACAGCGGGCAAGCAGCGATGATCTACAAAAGTGAACATGCCCTGACAGTTGTGTCGGGAGATGAACTCCACAGGAACACTGATACTGTTCACATCTGTGTCACCAGGACAACAAGTAACCTGCAGAAGAGTCAAAAATAAAAGGCAATAAAAACCCAGACACAAAAACTTAGATAATATCAAAGTTGCAATGAGCATGAGTAAGATTAGATTTTTTACATTTTCAGTTTCAGATCAGTTTTTGTTCTAGCAAGAACAGAACAAAACACAGAAGTTCTTAATTAAATCCGTGTTTCACAATGACTTCAACTAACTAGTGCAAAATCACCTTCAGATAAAACACTAATAAAAAAATAAAATGCCGCTTTTTCCACCTCATAAATCTATCTTCCACCACTCGCACAGTTAATTTTATTTATGTTCTGATGATTTGAGGATCAAAGGTTACTGCACTTTGATATCAACGAAACATTTGCCCGTTTACTTGACCTCACAGCAAAAGACATGGGACCACAAGACATCCACTGTACCTGCAATCTCCCAATAGCAACTAGACAGTAGCGACTCCCCTGAGTATTGTCTGCTTCATCATCTGTTAATGATACTCCTGAAAGACAAAATATAAAGGATTAAAGTTTTTCTTTTTTTCAATCTAGCTCTGTGCTTTTAAGCATTGTAAAGAGGTCTTCTGCATATAAGTAAGCAAATATAACAGATGCTCATGTATCTAAAGACTGAGGAGGACTAGTTTTACCTGCAGGGGGCCAGGACTTGATGTATCCTGTGCAGTGCACCACTACATACTGTGGTTCCCCTTCCTTGGCTGCACCCAAACCATTTCTTAGGTTGAAGAAGTAAAGACAATGAAAATATGAATTTACAGCTGGTATATGTTAGGTATGCTTGTTCTCTGCACAGTAAGTTCAATAAGATTGTAAAAGAAGATCTTTTTGTTTTTGGTCACCTGTTTCTGTTCCTAAGAAACTGCAGTCTGTTCATTGACATTGGTTCCACTGGACACGTGCCACACCTGCAAACACAAACAGTCCAACACACCACATGAAACTGTGCATTCTGCTACACATTTCAATACAATCATAAACTATCTTAATAACTGTTAATCACCTCATTCTGCAGATGAATGATCGACGAGCTCCCATACTCATCCTCGCTGATGACTGCTGACTTTCCTTCTTCACTGTTCCTGTCTTTAAGTCCAACATCCTCCCTTTTGAGGGCAAAGACAACACTGAACTGTGCTCACAAAATGAAACACACATTTTCCCTCATGACTGTGAAACTGCTCCTAGAATGTGTTTATACCTGTGTTGTTATTCTCTGCAGTGGAGAGCTGCTCCTGAAGCTTGTCTTTGTCGTCTGGGTGGAGCTGATCATACAGGGAGGATCCGAGCCAGTCAGACTGTGACTGGTTGAGGACTGGGGTCAGGGAGTCAGAGACATAAACAATGCGCCCCGTCTCGCATGACACCACAAACAGGAAGCCATCAGCAGCCTCCAGAATAAGATGCTTAAGCTCCTACAGACAGACAGTGAGCAGTGAAGGTCAAAGATCAGTTGTGGAGGTATCAATCTAAAGTATTTGTAAAAATGCAGAAAAGTGTTAGAAGTGTAAACACTTCTATGGGAAGAGTGTATAGAAACATTGGCTACCTGGCTATTGGCTTGGTAGAGTAGAAATCTGATTGTTTCATTTACGCATTTACAGCCAATAAGTTTAAAAGTAAGAAAACATAAGGCAAGAGAAACTGTTGAGCAGAAATCTAGTGGATGAGGTTAAACAATGTTCATACTACCACTATATACGCATTTTAAAGCCATCAGAAACTATCAAACCATGATTGGCTTGCACTTCTGTTTTACTTTTTGTTGCTTGAAAAATACTGAAAAATCTTGACTTGTGTCACATTCAGGTGAAAAATTACTGCTGCTGGATATGAGCCCTGCAACCAGAACACAGCTGCCTAACCGCTGGAGCGTTTGCCCCTCAGATAATATCAGCCATTTGTTTCACGTGTATATATCTTAGTCTTTCATCTTGTCACCCCATTGTTGTATTCCAAACCTTTGATGTTTCTGTCTCTGTTTAACCTTTACATGTAAATCTTAAACCCCACTGATTGTTGTGTCTTCCTATCCCCTTGCGTATCAGTATTAATGCCATGCTTTTTCAGTGGTTCAGGGTCAGATTTCTAGTCCCACTCTCCGGGTTGGTAAGCCCACCAAATTCAGAAAACTTAAATAAAACACCACACAACTCTTGAAATCATTTCTTCAACTATAATGATATCAGCAATATTTAAACATCTAGTCATCTAATTGTGCACATCCCTAGTTTCATCACTTGCATGCATGCATGCATTTCAGATGTGAACTTTCATATTTCTAATTCACCTTTGATGAGATGACATAATGCACTGTAAAACAGTATTGTGAGTCTGTTGGTTTGCTTGCAGCGCAGAGGTGACAAAAGTTTTACTTTTCAACCGACAGCCAATCAAATCCGATTCTACCACTGACAGCAGTGTGGAAGCTGATGCAGCATGCAACTAAGCTTTACAATGTAAGAGATACATACACAACACACACAAGTTCTGCATAATATACAAGTGTACACGGCTCACTTGAACACAAGGCATATTAATAGTTGGGTTTTTGAACAATTAACAAATTAAACAAGTGTCTAAATGAACGATGGTTAAAATAAAAATGAACATAACCTTTGACATTACTAATTTAAACTTTACCGACTACCTAATAAGGAAAGTTACTGAAAGTAAAAGCTAACCAACAGCCACAACGTGAGAAAACAAGCATGTTTAAAAAGGTGTTACTTTCAGTATCCTTTACTTCTATTGATTTCAGTGTTACACAGTGTGAGGTTAACTGTGACTGTGAAACCTTTATATTAACAACTCTTACATAAGTAATACTGTCACATAGTCACAGGTATTGCCTTCCCTGAATAGTAAGGGTTTTTTAAATTTTAGCAGGCATTTCAAATCTGAACTTCCTTCCGTTTCTCATACCTGGTCGGTGAGAAATGAAGGTTTGTACGACCCATCTGCATTGGTATTGCCGCTTCCTCTAAGTGACTTCATATGAGAAACTGCCATTCGCAGGATGGTTAGTTTGTCTGGTTTCCGCGCTAGTGCACTGCAGGTGGGTACCATGTCAGATAATTCTGTGATGTAAGCAGTCATCTTATTACGCCTCCGCCTTTCAATCTCACTGTGGTTCTCCCTGGAGTGAGGAAATGAATGAGACAGAGGTGGAGAGGAGGGATCGAGAAGGGGGAAACAGATGGGCGGGTGGACAACGAGTATAGTTTAGAGTTTATGTCGCAATGTAAAGATGCCAATCAGGAAGAAGAAGTGGGAGTGCAAGAAGGTGAAACGTGTAATGAACGTATCAAACAATAATGTGAAGTCAATGATCTAAAAAGAAATTTAAAAAATGAACGTGAGAAAGCAAAAGAGTTTGGTCTTCCAAGGCCAGTTTGTGTGATAAAAGAGAGCAAGTGCCGAAAGAGAAAGACCCTTCAGTTAACCTGAGAGGGGAGAGGGGGACAAAACAGACAGAAAGGATAGTTGCTGAAGAGGAAGGGGTTATTGGAGTGAAAAAAATCCTTAACTTGCACAGTGTAGCAGTTAGTGACACATAACATAGTGGTGGGTTGAAAGGGGAAACCAGCCTCTTTGGGAAAATAAGCAAAACATTCTGAAGGCACCAAAACAGACGCAAAGCAGCAAAATATACGGGTAATTTTGTGCTGTTGAAACAATAATGCGCTGGTATCCCAGCAGGATAGGAAAGTATTTGATCACTGCATTCAATATCAATATGAATACAAGCAGGAGAGGGAGCCTTCCACAGTGGTACAGGCCATACCTGGCTAGTTTTTCCTTATCTGCAAAACTCTGATCGTCTTCCAAAAACCTGGAAATGAAACCAACCCACTAAAAAAAACAGGCCCAAAGTCACTACCGAAACGAAAGAAGTGCAAGATGACCTCTCCCCTCAAAAAAACCCAAAACAAAACAAAACAAAAAAAACCTGAAGTGGGGAGACGGGCATAGGGGTTGCTCCTGCATCTATATTAATGTTCTGCTATATTCCCTTGCTATATGTCCATTCCTCTAAATTCATCCTCCTACCTGGCAAAGCGCTCTTTATCATTGCTGGAGCCTCCTGTGTCATCGTCAAACCTGAAGAGAAAGAAGAGAACCAGATTGATTTTTACTATAATGCAGCCAGTTTAAACCCTCGATGCCCAGCTTAACTCACACAAACATACCTGCTTATCTTGTCTCCATCAACATCATCAAAGTCTGGCCTGCGAGAGAGGAGAAACAAGACAATCTGACACAGTTTCACACATTTTTTTCCCACCAGAATTTTCAACCACGACGATCAGAAACAAAAGTCAGCCAGTCAGCAAATGTGCATAGCACAATATGGATACATCAGCACAAAAATTAACAGTATCTCTCTCACACCCACACACACACACACACACACTTACGCAGCTCGTCTTTTGTTGCTCCCTTTTGGTACAACAGCCCCACCACTTGTTTGGGTCCCACTGGCCCCCATACCCAGATCTGGGTCTTGTAACTCTATTAATAACACAGGGCAACACAGAGGCGCAATAAAAAAGATGACAAGTGATTTCCTATTATGCCTGAAGCACTGAAAAACAAACTCAACCACCGCCAGGAGCCTGTAATCGGAGCTCAAAATAACATCAGCGTACATGTGTCTGATTTCAAGGCCACATTATAGAAAATTAACCTCATCTGCTCTTGGTTCGTGTTCGTTACGATTCGGGGCTAACCTCAAAGCTACACGTAGCATACAGATACAATCTTGTGCACAGAATTGTCTAAAAACGAAACATTTGAACAGCGTCAGCCTATTGCAACTTGACAGTTTGCTCAACTCAGATTTGGCTTTTCAGCCTAACTCTTTTAGTGGTGCAAAATATGAAAGGAGAGCCACAATAACCGTTAACTAATGTGCGCTAGTTAGCATGTTTGTGCAATAACAAGTCTAGCCATGCTACGGAGCTAAGTTAGCCGACGCTGTCACGCTATCATTGGGAAAGTGTCAGCTTAAAGCTCCGCTCAAGAAATCCCTCATAACTGGTTAACAGCTGCAGTGTGGGGTGTGACTACAACGTCCCTGTGGCTTAAAGTTGACCTTACCTGCATTTGAAGAAGACATCTCCGCGTGGAATAACATAAACAAAAACTTCAGCTTCACCCGAAAAAAAAAAAAAATCCTCAACTACCCCGGCCCTCCCCCTTGCCTGTTCGCTAGGTAGCTAAATGGGTAGCTAGTATCTTGCTGATTTCCTCACTTTCTCGCCCTTTTTCCTTTTGCGTTTATTCAGGCCTTCAAACCATGACTAACACTAGTCCGGGTGACTCAGATAATTTTAATCATAAAAAAAATAACAGGTTCACCTCCTCAGTGCCTGTCTCCCTGTTTTCACTCCGTTTAAACCCCCCGTCAACTTAAGATGGCGTTTTTCTCGCTAGCAGGGCTAAAGCTACCGTGTAAACGACACCAATGACGTCACTACCTCAAACCCTGCTGGCAGCGGAGGGAACTGCAGCTCCACCGCTTTCCAGACAGAGGTGCATGATGCAAATGTGACGGGGTTTTGATGCATAACCAGTTCGACTGAAACTTGTGGTTCACACTAACGCCTACAATATTTTAACTGCACGGCTGTGAATAGGAATCATCTCTCCTGCTCCTCAAGGTGGCAAATTTAACAACTCGAAGGACGTGAAATAGTCCAGAAATGCTTAGATCAAAGAATTAAACGGCGATTTAATAAATTTTGTGTTTATACCCTGCTACCTGTTTCTAAATGTTGGATTGTTTGTTTAGTGCTTCAACTTGTCCTTCTTTTTGCTTCCTTAAGGGGGGTCACCACAGAAGATGATCTGCCTCCCTCTCACCTTTTTCCAGGTATACTCTGTCTTACCAGACATCTTCATCTCCTCCATCACTACATCCACGAATCTTCTCCATAGTCTTCCTCTTTTTCGCAGCCTTTCTTAACCTGAGCAGTCCCTTTGGTACTACTGTTTTATGTGTGACACAATAATGTAAAATATGGATACATTGCTAATCAAATGAAAGTTGATTAGTTATAGTTATACATAAGCTCCAATACCCCACAATTAAAACCATCCATTGCACATAAAGTTTTATACATGCAGTGGATACAACTACTTTATTCGTTAGCAAAGTCACAGTGCTCAACAATGCACAGTAAAAAATGTCTCAATTTCTTAATATTAAACTGCATAAACCCTTGAGGATGTCATTATGAGGTGACAGCGCCACCTAGTGCACGACTTTATCACCCATTTTATTATATCATTTTAGTTTGTACAGTGTTTGCACTGCAAAAACAGAACATTTCTGCAAATAATCAGAAAATGCAAGCTTTTAAATTATAGGACAAAGTTCAGGTAGTTCAGTTAGCTGATGGTGCATTTTCTTTAAATGTTTACATCTTTGGTCAAATTAGTCACAGAGCAGTGGTGGATTTCTTCGATTTTCTAAACGCAGCACTTATTTTTAATGTGTAAAAGTGAGTCTATTGCACTAACTTTTTTTTTTTTTTTTTTTACCTCAGGGACTAACTGTAGTAGCTTTATTATGCTCAAAGCTTTTTCTTGTGTGTGTAAATATAGATTATTAGGTGAAAGTTTGACTGGTCCAGCCCACTTAAAATGAATTTATATTGTCCACGATGTAATTAAAAATGAGTGTGACTCCCTTGTATATATAATATACTCTTATTATAAAAGGACTGATTTACTTAGGATTAGCCGTGATGAATGCGAAAATAACCACAAATTCAACTTGGTTTCATTGTGATTCATGATCTTTGATTTTACCATTAATAACAATACTTAGGCATCATTAAACAAAAAAACAGACAAAAAATAATAATAACACTGTAATTAGGACACAGCTGTTTCTTCTGTATCACTGGGGAAGAGAGGCTGCTGGTTGGTTGGGGGTTAGTTAAAAAGAACGTGGTAGTGGAATGAGGGTGAGTTTGAAAGGAAGGCATTTTATAAAGAAGAGAAGACGTGAGAGCATGTAGCAGGTTGGATCTATGATGTGAGGTGGAAACAGGAAAGAAAAGGAGAGGGCATGAAGACAAGGAGAGCTTCCCATACATTACAGGTAAGGCACTTGACATACAAAGCTTTAGAGCAACAAAACTCTGTAACACTCATTTCATGATTTCATCTAAAAACTAAAACAAAATAAAAGTTTCAAAGAACATACCTGTAAACACATTTAATACCCAGAATGATACTTAAAAAATTTACTCAGATCAACACTTTAAATTTGCAGCCGGGTTAACAATCAGAACCCAGACTATTGGGCAGTGACCTCGGGAAATCTGAAATTGCGAAACCGTCCTGCTCCACTGTACTTAATGAAACTCCAGCATTTCAACAGAGCAACACCCATTCGCATTGAGTCATCGCTCTTCAGTGGGTGGCATCGTCAATGCAAAACTGCTTGAGCTGAAGAAGAGAGGAAAAAGTTATTTAGCAGTTAGTTCAAGTTTTCTATCGGAGTTTATATTCATTTCTGGCTCTTTTATAGCCTAAACACCAAAGAACTGTTGAACTCTGGAGATGACTCTACTGGAAGCAGGAATTGTACAAAGTGAGCCTTGGTGGATTAGGAATGAACAGAAGTTAAAAGGGGACATATTATGCTCTTTTCCAGCACCATATTTTTATTCTTGGGACTCTGCTAGAGGAGCTTTGCATGATTCACAGTTCAGAATAATCATGGGTTATCTTGAAAGAAGCGGTTTTAGCTACCTGCCAGGTCCCTTTGAAGCATGGTTTATAGTACTGCGCTGAATCTCCACTGCAGCGGGTGATGCTCGCGTTCATACTCAGGCACTGTCACTGTCAACATGAGTAAAACCGAGCTAATAAATCTGGCACAATACTAGATATTTCTAATAGTATAAGGGGCAAGCTAGATACAATTAAGGCCTATTAGATGCTGTTCAACTAATGCTTTATCCTTGTGCTAACAGCATACTAAGTTTACACTGCGTATCACTGCCAAACAGATGTGTTGCAGTTTCTGAGGTTCTTGGCTAGGTCACACTTTTAACACAGT
Source organism: Haplochromis burtoni (assembly GCF_018398535.1). Taxonomy (NCBI): domain Eukaryota; kingdom Metazoa; phylum Chordata; class Actinopteri; order Cichliformes; family Cichlidae; genus Haplochromis; species Haplochromis burtoni. Next base: position 18,362 of record NW_024582858.1, on the reverse strand, counting down.
GCCATAAATCAGGTATGAGCCAGCTTTCTTCTGATTGGCTGCCTCTTGTAAACAAAAGATTTTAACACTAAGTGGGTAGAGCTGTGTGCCCAAGATTACCATATTAGGGATAGCCTCTCTTTGTGACATCACACAGATGCAGGGGTAGAAAAAACTACCTGAAATAGAGCATTTAGAGTAACGCAAAGTCTGAGCTTTTGGCTCACAGGGAATGCCTGCACATGCACAGACCTCATTATCTGAAACTTGTTTAATGTTTAATGTGAACATCCATTATTAAAAGTTTATGACAGAAAATATGGACCAGCACGATAGGCCCCCCCTTTAAAAAAAAATCTTGCTGATTACTAAACTCAAACCAGAACACTTTACAAATGGCACAAACCACACCGGAGAGCAGAGGAGCACAGTCCTACTGCAGGTTATTACTTTATATGAGAGACTCTATACTTTTGTGCAAAGACATTGCAATAGCTGAACGGATAGTTGCATAGACAGAAACCTAGGGAAATAAATGCCCTATTGTGTCACCTTCACATAACCCACTTTCAGTTGTTTTGTTCTGTTAGTAAAAAGCAAACAAAGAATAAAGCAACTCAATTTCAAAGCAGAAGGCTTTAAAATGGCTTTTTCGTAGCCGTCAGCTGGCTCTAAGGCACACAGTCAGAACATGAAAGCTAAAGTAGAAGCAGCATCACCTCCTCCGCCCCCTCATCTGTCTTCTCCAAACTTTGCTCTTCTCCATTTTTTCTTCCCCGTCTCATTGAAAACGTTTGGGACTAACATCAAACAAAAGGCAGTGATACATTTTTTTCCTCTGATGACAAAGCGAAGAGCCGTGCCACTTAATGTAGTGTATGTCATCTGCTGGATCTCTGTGCCCTCTAAAAAAACATGAATGTGTGTTGTGTAAAAGTAACAGTGCCAAATTTCCTCAGATACCCGCTGTTCTGGGTTTTAGGGAATCACTGGTCCCTCCCTCCTGCTCCTCTACTGAGGGATATAAGTCCTTCTCATGTTTCTCCATCCCGTGACTTTAATTTCACTGCCTCTTGCGGTGGTTGTTGTTGTGGACTGTGTGACCATTCTGCACCGGGCCATTTTTCTTCATATGCTTTTTCTCTCCTGCCTCCTCGTCGCCCTCCTCTTCTGATTCGTCTGTTTCATCTTTGTCGCTTCTTTCATCATCCACTTTTTCCTGAAGAACACGAGGAAAAGCTCATGAAAATATATAAACATCATCATTAATCGGAGAGACCTCCTGCTCATGCTCTCCTGGAGCTCTGCAGAGTGTCAGAACAAACTCAGACTTTCAAACGCCTTATTCATTTTTGATTTGCAGCTTTTCAGAAGAGCGTATGTGCAAATTTGACTCACAGAAATAAATGTTTTGCAGCATTATTTAGTTTTTCCTGTTTGACCTAATTGATCTCTTTTGGTTTGCTTACATTGTTGGTGAGGAATCGGATTGCTATGCGTATAATGAGAATGGCCCAGAAGATATGTAGACACTGCAGAGTCATCAGCAGCCCATTGAAAAAGTAGTAGCCGAAGAATGGCTTATAGATGGTGACTGGATACACCCACGTGCAGTAAATAATCCTGCAAGAGAAACGGCGAGGATTAAGGAGAGTGAAGCACGACAAACAGTGGTATACTGCAGCAGTCAAAATGACTGTCTCAAATCTGTGTATATGTATGTGTGTGTGCTTACCAGAAGGGGAAGATAACAAGGCGGGTGACAATGAAGACTGCAGCAAATACAATGAAAATGTAGTTACAGGCATTTCTCCACCCAGCATAGTTGAACATCTTTGCAGACTGTTAGTGGAAAAGATAAAAATAAATTATCAAAAGGGGAAAGTTTCTGGGGAAAAAAAAACATTTAAACTTCATTCATAGCTTTTTCTGTTTGTAAATGGGTCCTCTTGGGCTTGACTGCATGAATGACCCGCATGTAATAAAACCAAAGAGTATTCGTGGTATAAAGGAGGAACTTAGCCAATGCATCTGTAAAAGATTCAGAGGCTAAAGTGAAAGCGCTTTAAACACGCATTCTCTTTAAAGGCCAGCAGGGGGCGATCCTGTGATTACAAAAAGACTTCTGGTCTTCAGATTTCTTCCTCTGTGACCTCAGTGACACTTTTCTGGTGGTTTTATGGTCTCGGCCAGTAACTTCAAACCATGCTGAATAAAGCATGAAGTTCATTTTATAAATTATGTGTCAGATTATTGGCTAATGATTTGTGTGCTCTGTCCCCCATTTTCACAGTAAGCTCCACCCCTCGCTCGTTGCGTCTGGCAAACACTCAGATAAAATCTTCCTAACTTTTAACTGGACTTTGCTAACAGTGGGTGACTTCATGGCATCTATGTTCACCACTTATACAGTCTTTGGGAAAGAGTCAGTATCACATTCCTGCTATTTATGGTCCTTTGACAAACTAAAATACATTTAATGCTTAAGGGAATGACCCTAATAAAAAAACAGAAAAAGAAAAAAAAGCAACAGGTTACAAATATTTCTATTACCTGATAAAAACCATGCTAATTAATGAAAGTCTAAAGTGTTTATATCCCACAAATAATACTTAAATTGCACTTTCCTCCACAGGGGGCAGTATGTGATCAGTGTAAAAACATCAGAATACTCAAAGGCCAAAACATCCTGCTTAGTGGTGGTAGGGATAAATGACATCAGTGCAAACTGTGCAACATTCAAACACAGTTCTCACACCTCACGGAGTAAAAATATCTCCAGGATGACAGGATGTAAATATATGTCGAGCTACAGGTTAGTTGATTTTGGGCACGTGCTTTCCATCAGTGTATAAAATGAGGTGAGGCTTTACCTCGAGGAGGTAATCGGAGGAGTCGTGCACCAGCATGATGAGAGTTCCACAACGGATGTAGTTAACACACCAGGAGAAGCTGATGAGGAGGATTGTTGCTACATGGTGAACTATCTGCTCCTTGAAGTCCTGGAGAGGGGGAGATAGATGGTGGTGGTGGTGGGGGGGTAAAGATGCTTTTGAATTAATGCCGTGTACATGAAACAGAACACATATATATATAACCGTGCACTATTTTTTAACCAGGTACATGAGAATGCAAGTACATCCGGCTTAACATTATCTGGGTTAGACTTTGTGCTGCTGAAACACACTGTGAAAGAGTTTGGCAAGAGTTTTTACCCCACTGTGCTCAGCTGACTAGGCTGAGCAAAGTCCAAGCCAAACACACTCAAAGGCGCACAATACACACGCACACATGTCACACAAAGGCACACTGAAACACACACACACATGTCACAGCAGCCTAATGTCCACTCACAGTCCATGCCAGATGTGAAACTGATCAGAGAAGAGTGACGAAAGACTCTTTGTCAGCCTTGTGTGCAGAATTATGATGCTATATCCACACAGATTCAATAGTGACTGTGTCTGCACAAATGACATACTCATTTTGCAACCACCACCTTATCATGTTAAAGGGGTTTGTCTGCCCTAATGATCCTAAATGCCACATAGTCAAAATTTGTCCCCAGTAGGGTCTGCCAAGGCAAATTGGTTCTAGGTGAAAGGTCAGGCCAAGTGTGATTCACAAGACGCTTATGGAGCCACATTACCTCACCTGCATTGGGGTTACTGGAGCCCCGGAGGCAGGACTGGTCGATGGGCTCACCCTTAGCCCTTAGATCATAGGGCTTAGCTGGGTTCAGTATGACCTAGTCTCATGGACCACGGGATGAGATTCTCTCTGAGTTTCTCAAGGTTCTAACTGTTGTGGAAATGTTGTCGCTGATACGTCTCTGCACTGTATGGAAGTTGGGGACATTGATTTGGGACTGTCTTACTGTCTTACCCCCTCTTTAAGAAGGGGGACTGGAGAGTGTTCCAACTTCAGGGGAGTCACACTCCACTAAACTAACAGACTAACTGACAGAGGAGAGTCTGCCTGTCAGTCAACCTTAGGATTCTGGAGGAATGTTTGAGCGTGAGTGTGAAGCATATGGGATGAGAATTAGCACTTCAAAGTCTGATGTGTTCCCAAAGTTCTCAATTGGAAAAGCGTGGAGCACCCACTCCAGGACAGGACTGAGTTACTGCCTCAGATAGAGGAGTTTAAGTGTATCAGGGTCTTGTTCACAAGTGAGGGAAGAGTGGTGCAGGAGATTGCAGTGATGTGCGAATGCTGTACACAGCAGAAGGAGCTGAACATGAACACGAAGCTGTGTATTTACTAGTCAGTCACCAATGGTCACGACCTCTGGGTAGTGACCAAAATAATGAGAATGAGCTCCCTCCGAAGGGTGGCTGGGCTCTCCCTTAAAGGTAGGGTAAGGAGCTCAAAGAATAGTCGCTACTCCCCCATACTGAAAAGCGCCAGTTGAGGTGGTTCCATCTGAATAGGATACCTCCTGGGCACCATCTATGTGAGGTATTCTGGTCATGTCCCACCTGGAGGGGGCTCCAGGGCAAACCTTGGCTTGCTTAGCAATGTCTTTGTGCTCCACTGGTAGAACTGGAGGAGGTGGCTAGGGGGCAAACGGTCTGGATATCTCTGCTTAGGCTGCTGACGCTGTCATCCAGACTGGACAAGCAACAAAAAATTGATGGATGGATGGTTGGGAGGAAAGACAAATGTCTTTTCCTCCTTTTCCTGTTCAAATCCTTTGTACTCCTAAATAAAGAAAATCTTTGTGTTCTTGAGATAAATTCACTTACTTTGCGTTTGACATCAGAGGCGACGCTGAAGAGTAGAGATCCATAGAAACCCAGTTCAATCATATAGTACCAATATTGGGACGGCAAGAGAGTCTGAAGGGGAGGATACAGATCGTTAATTTTAAAGTCAATATAACAGTTTGTGCAAATCACTACTGGGAAGTGGGGCTGTACTTTTTCCTATATTACAGATTAACCTTCTAAATGTTCTCTGATGAAATTGATTTTGGCGTAATTTTAAAAATGACTAATGTCTGGTTTAACTTCAGAGAGTGCCAGTTAACACATCCAAGCTGCATGATTGTCACAGCAACTGTGTGAAGATATTATGTCAATATAGACCAAAATCTCTGAGGAATGCCTCCAGCATCTTGGTGAATTCAGGCTAAGAAAAATTAAGGCAATTCTAAAGACAAAAGAGGCTCCAATCCAGTATCAGCTGAATCTATATGTGTCATGCATCCCAACCGAGGGAGTATAGTTTACTAAACCAAAATAAAAAGCCTGAGGATCTTTTGGCACAGATATTCACAGAGTCTGGGATCGTCAGTGAGACTGTGAGAGAAGTGTTTATGTTAAAACACCTGCGTTAAAGTCCTTAAATCTGACCTTGACAAATGTCACCCATTAAAGACACTAAAACTAACACTATAACTAATCAAATCTAAAGTGAAACCGAAACGAAGAAAAGCCACTCTAGACATGTTGCTTCCATCATTTCAGGACAGGCAGGGAGAAACTTTATTACCTTCCAGGACCTTTTTGTTCTGGAGCTTAATTTAATGAACAGATACGCAGTGCATTTATTGTACTTAGTGATTCTAGAGACGTACCAGCACAGGAAAGCCTTGCCACATCTCCTTCAGGTCATACAGCCAAGGTTTCTGGAAGGACATGCAGGATGGGAATGAGACAGCAAAACACGACAGGTGTATTTATAACAACTGACTCAGCACAAGGATGAGTCAATGCTTCCCCCTCTGACAGTGCGAGAGGTGAGGTTATCACGGCAAAGGAAAAGGCTGGACAGGTCATGAATATACATAAAAGCATGAGAGGAGGAAGAGGAGTGGTTGAGGTTAACATGGCAGTACTCACATCGATGAGGGCGGCCAGGCCAGCAATGAAAGCAAGAAGGTAAAAGGTAAATCTCCAACTGCAAGAGAACACACACACATACAAACACACTTTCTACTCAGTCAATGAGGAAAGACAGTAGGCACATTTTCTACCAGCAGACACATAAATGCATCTCACTCACACACACACACACAAATTCTCGCTTACAGTCACAAACACACAAGTTAAAGAGAGATGCCAGGCTGCGTGAACTGCCTGGAAAATCTGCTGATAATGTCAAACACAACACACACACGCGGGAACACACAAATGCACACACAGAGACACAGACACAGTCAAATATGTGCTAACAGACAATGAGAGCCACTAGACAACACCCTGTACTGGAGACAGTGATAAGTCATTGTCACTGCTCATACAGGTGTAATGAGAAGACGCTACAGAAAACGCTGCAGCAGAGACACGGATACAGAGAAGGAGTGGGAGTGTGGGAGATACCCCAGTGGGGGGAATAAGGGAGAGATACAGAAAGCCTGTTGTGTGCACATCCACAATACATCGATTCACAAGAAAAATGCCTTTACGCTGTAGCCCGCATAGTGAAAGACACACCATGACCAGAGAGCGACAAGCATGCAGTCACATGCACGCCTGAACACACCCACACATACACACCCACACGTCACATATGCACACACATCACTGTAAATTGGCTGAAATAATGTAAATGCTTGGCCCATACCTGACATCTATAATATTATTTGCTTTATTTGTTTGGTTTTTGTAGTTATTTTTCCCATCATGTGTACCAGGAAAACAAAATCACTTCAAAAGCAATTTTAAGCTATTTTTGAGCATTTAGCCCACTTAAAGCTGTTGTGACACACACAAATTCAGCATCACATCACAGTTACTAATCGAATTTGTGTTACAAAAGCTCTTTAATGATGTGTATCACACACATCATTAAAGAGCTTTTGTAGAAAGAAAAAAAAATCATAAAACATGCTGTTAACTGAACTTCCACTTAAATCAGGTCCTTTCAGTTCATGTGAAGGGAGGTGGGATAAAGAAAACTATTATTTTCATTTTTCTGGCACCAAAGGACAAAAATGTGCCGCTAAAGTGTAAAGCACAGCTGCTCTTAACGTGACATCAACTCCTGCAAACATGTGCAATAAGCTAAACCAAAGCTAAAGCGGCAAAGAAAGAGTGAGGTCAAAGCTGAGTGTATGGTGACTCCAGCCAAGCAGCCAAAGCCTGATTTTGAACAAGTAACAAAAATGCTGATGAGCAGTCAGGCTTAAAGCACTGCAGACTCCATTTCCAGCGGCTTCAGGCAGGTGTTCTATTATTTCTTTGAGCTAATACTTAAACAGTAAAATACAGATCATGCGTGTGACTTCATTAAAGATTTGAGTGGAAGAGACTTTGACTACAGCTTAAGCTTTATGTTGCTAACGTATGACGTACGGCTAAGTAATGCAAATGTAATGAAACAAATGAGTTTCTTCAGGGAACAAACAGGTTCAACTTCAACCCATCCGAATACTTGGCAAACTTACTTAGGGCTGTTCGATATAACGATATATATCACATGATGATATAAAAACGTCTATCTTTCATTTTACGCTATCGTTTGTTTCGTGGTGTCGCAAAGTAAACTGTTTACGGCAATATTTTTTCATCGTTTTGATGGCCACTGTAGTGGCTATATTAATTTCTTAAAGTTCTCTCTTTCTCTTATATTTTATATAATCACACTACTGACGGACAAGCGCCTGTTTTTATGCGTTGTGGTTAGCGACAACGACGGTAACAGCATCGCGTGTCTGCTTGTTTATGTTCCACATAAACCTTTCACAATAAAGCTCAAGATCCTGTTGAGACTTTTCAAAATAAACTGAATCACGTGAAAGAGCAGATTATTTACGGATGAGAATTTAAAAAAAGAGCTGCCAGGTGCTAAAAAATAAACCTTAGACTCAAACGTTAGAACAGGCTTTTCCCAGCAGCACGCCGTGTAATAAATACTCATAAAGAAAACGTCAGCGGCAACTTATGTCTAAAAATGTATAGTTTTATGCATTGGTTAAAACACTCGACTCCAGCTACATGACGCGCAGCTGGAAACACTTCACGCAACGAGATTCACAGAATTTACAGAAAATGTTACATTTTTGTGATTTATATCGTTATCTGGACGATAGAATTCTTATATCGGGATATGAGATTTTGGTCATATCGCACAGCCCTAATATCGGAGCCTCCTGATTTTACACTTACAGTTTTGTAATTGTCATATTTATCAGCAACATCTCTGCAGGAAGTGCCATCATTAATGTCATTTATGTCTTTACCAAGAACTGACGGAAATAAAGGGTGTGAGAGAACCGGTTTTGAAAAGGGTTTCCAGGGTGAGCGTGCACTGAAAAATGTCATGTCTTTTGAGCTTTGTAGGAAAAAACAAAGCTGTAATACTTCCCCTACAACTCCATCTCATGAGTGATGCAATCAGAGGCTCCAGAGAAGCTACAGAGACCCTGTGGTGGGTACAAACTGTATTTCTGTCTCACTCCTTATTACAGTGACTTTTTCATCCACTGTACACAGCGTGTCCACCGCTTTCTGGGTAAAAATGGTAAACTGATCTTTTGAGTTAAAAGCTTTCACAGATCTGCATCAAACATAAACAAAACCCAAGCCAACAGATCATGAAAGACTTACAAACAGGACACATGGGATAATATAATCATAGGATTTCTCTGCATCCATATCAGTGGACAGTATATCTGCATGCTGTCAGTACTAGTATCGGTATCATGTTATCTGCTGTCTATTGTACTGTACGTATCTGTGAATCCTGTCAGCTGGTAGTAGCTGGCCTCAATAGCCTTGTAATCAGGCTGTTGGTTTAACTCGGCTTCTGTTACAGTAAATGTTGGCTTACAAATAAAAATAACCAACAGTGGTGACAGAGCCCCAGCTGCAAAGGCCCTGTGCTAATAAGCATGGTTGGATGTGTGAGTGTGTGCGTGTGGAGAGCAGGGGCAACATTGCAATGAGTGCAGAAATAGAGGGCTACGTTTGCCCTCAGAAATGTGCTCATATTGCCAGAGGAACACTCTCTGGACTCTACAGCAGTCATATATGTTTAGAAGAGCACGGATGTATACCTGGCCTCGCGAAACTTTTTGAGCAGACTCGGTCTGTCCTGGTTCCTTCGTCTCCTGAACCATCGCTGCACTTGTCTTTCTGAGTAGCCAGTCTTCTTGCAAAGACTTGCTACTGAAGACTGAGAACAGCACAAAGAGGTCAGATTTGATTATTTTCCAGTGACTCAGTCGAGAGCTGCATTAGAGCCTTTATGATGTTGCAATAGAAGGCCAGAGGTATCTACCTGTGTGGGGTTTTTGGTAATGTTACAGTAGTAGGACTCCAGTGTGGGGTTGTGTGGGACCTTGAGCCGCACCGTGTCTTCAACCCCGAGCAGCGAGGCCAGAGGCGTGGCCACCATCCTGCAATTGTGACATGTTGGGATTAAAAAACAGTGACAAAGAAAGGAAGCATAGGTGTGATTATTAAATATTATATAATCCGATATTCAAGCTATTATATATATATATATATATATTTATTTTTTTTTTTTGTAAATGTGTTATCTTGATTACACTGTTTCTTTTATTGTATATTCTGACAATTCTGTGGCTGAATAGGAGGTAGACATGAAAAACAATGAGGAACAGAGTCTCCTGGCATTAGCAGGGAAACACAGATGAACGCTGATTAGCTCCTGGAAACAGGAACGCTGTTTGCACACTTATGTGGAAAACAATAACAGCTGAAGAAACAATGGGAATTTATTCATCATAGATCTGGGCACAACAAAAGAAGGATTAAGTAACTACTGAGGGGAAAAAAGCACAAACTAACTGAATACAAAGTCAGGAGAGATTAAAGACATAAAGAAATGCATAAACGCATTAAAGGTAAATGTCTGAGATAGAATAAGACAGAGTGAAAAATGGACCGACCTTTCAAAGATCTGACGGATAATGAGGAATATGAGGGCAATGGGCAGCGCCACCCACAAGTCGCGGGCCTTGGCGTACACTCGTCCATCCCGATCCTCCAGGTCAGCCCAGCCCAGGCCCTCCGGAAACCACCGCCGCTCCTGCCAGAACCACTCACTGAGCTCCGACAACATCCTGAAGCACACGGACACAAACGGAGTCAACACTTTCAAACAGCGTGTAACCCAAGCTACAATACAATAGCTATCATTTAGACCCGCAAACCCTAAAGTTTGTTGGTGTAAAAATAGGTGAAGAAAAGAAAGCTGGATGGTTGCTAAAACTCGCAGGTCATACCTATATTGTTGAAATAATATCCCATCACAATCCTGGTGGAAATCTATTTGAAGAAAAGCTGCTGGGCAGTGGAGCCGGTTTTAACCACGGCTCCTACAGTATGTTCAATGTAGGGCTGGGCCATATCATATCACGGTAATATCGGTATAATGTTGGGCAACAATAAGAAAATGAAATATCGCGATAGAATATGGGCATGCGCAGTGCCTTTGTTTTCATACACACATGGTGGAAAAAGCATGGCGGCGACAGAGTATGAGAAGGGCGAAAGTGGATCGTTGAATGAAACGGATGAATCAGAATTGCTTTGTAAAAATGCTGCAACTTCAGTGGTGTGGGACTGGTTTGGCTTTCGTCCGTCAGATACACAACAAAGCACTATTTTTGGTAGAGCATGCTAGCGAGCCGTCGTTATTACCGTGTTTTTCGGAAAATACCGCACACTTAAAATCAATCCTTTGATTTTTCTGAAAATCGACAGTGCCCCTTATAATCCCGTGTGCCTTATGTATGAATTCTGGTTGTGTTTACTGACCTCGAAATGATTTTATGTGGTACACGGCGCTCGAAAATCTGTCAAATGTTTTAGTGGGACTTTGCTAAGCTACGAACCCGCACCGCTTGATGGATTGTCGGAGCATTACGGCTATCGTAGGCAGGCGCCTCGCGGAGTGATATGTACTGTGCTTCAACATAATATTACAGTACTGTGTGTGTATAACCTCTTTTTAAGTTTTGTGGATATTATACATGGTTATGCTGAGGATATGTCGGCCAATTTCCACTGGAAATGGTTAAACTGTCAGCAAGGAATTTGCATTTGCACTGTTAAATTTTTATATAACTGTAATGCACATAAAAAACAGCTGCTTGTTTAAGTGAAAATACATTGATGTTTTGTTTTTTTGCACTAATAAAGTTGTGGAGTTGTAAAGTATTTTGTCTAGTGTCAATTATATCGTCAGTTATATCGTTATCGCAAATTTTCAAATGTATATCGTGATAAATATTTTTGGTCATATCGCCCTGCTCTAGTTCAATGCGTTACTCTAAAGAAAACAGCCCAGTGAAAAAAGAGAATACAACAGAATGTAGACATGACGCTGGCTGAGAAAACAACAGGTTGTTTACAGTGTTTGTGCGTATTTGTTTCCATGAGCTGAACAGAAAAACTTTTAGGAGGTTGTCTTTATCAGAATGTTACCACTTAAAGATGTTCTGACTGAGGATATGACCATCTTACAAAAAATATTTAACATGTTAGGAGCAAGCTGCAGCTTCAGCTGAGCTTTCATGATTTTATTTTTATCAATTATCTTTTAAATTAAAATCCCTTTAAAAGTCATTTGGTTTAAGATGTAAAAAAAACAACAACCCAAACGGACCCAACAGAGACTAAAGGAGCATGCTGCTACTTCTGTTGCTCTTTTAAAAGTAAATACGTTTTCTAAAAATATGCCTTTCTGAGTCATTTTGAAGGAAATATCTGCTGATGTGGGAGATTCCCTCATGAACAGCTGCAGTAGAGTCATTTCTGCACATTTTACTAATAAATTTGTTACGTTAAAATATGATCACTTCTCTATTATTAAAGTTCCAAGAGCTTTAATAACAGAGCATTTCTCCTATATCTCACTACTAGTGAGAGTAGGAATGTTGATCTTTCATAAATGAGCATCTCTTTCAAGTACAGTGATATTGTTCTTCCTAAAATCTGTATCCATAAGCAGGGATGAGCAAGCAAAGAGGTAAACTCTGAATAACTGAGCTAAAAAGTTTTGTAATTCTTCATCATTTTTAATTTTTATTTCATTTTGAATCTTTCTTTGTTTCTTCCAGTTTAGTTTGAGTTAGTTTCGAGAGTGGGTTTATTTGTCTCAGTTCAGTTTTTACTGTTTCAAAAAGTTTCGTTTTTATTAGTTCCACTGTTACTTCTAGTCTTTTTTAATTATTGTTATATGGGTGGCAATTATCAGGGGCCTGCCAATCAGAAGTTAGGTGGCTTGATCCCTCCAATCTGCACGGTGAAGTATCCTCAGGTAGATGCTTAACCCCTGATGCACCTATCAGAGTTTGAGCGGGAATTTTAAGGGCATTACACACCGAGTGTTGTAAAAAAGCAACATGAAAATCAGAATTTCCCAGGTTTGAACTTATCGTGTAACAAATTTACAAACCGAACATGCTGTGTTTTTGTGGAAAATGTTGACATCAAGCGATGATGAGCTGGTGGTGCGGCTGCTTTTGTACATATTTCAGGATGTCAGCGGCATTTTGAGCTCTTGCTGGGGTCTCCTCCCAGCCTGACATGTCTGAATCATGTCATCAACAAGGCATTCTAGTTAGAGATTGTGAATATCACCTCAACTTGCTCCTTTCAGTGTGAAGGAGCAACACCTCTACTCCAAGCCCATCCTCAATGGCCAAGCACCTCACCCGTAACTAACATAAAATTAAAGTGCTATTAGAACACTTACATTATCTTACGTCAGTGAAAACATGTCTGAGTTGCAGGACTCTCATTTCTTAGTATAATGCTGCCTCTTAATGATTTGGGGGTGTTTTTTCTTGTTTTCCCTTGAGGATGTCATGGGCTGGACTGAGATGGTTTGTGAGCCTGTCCCAGCCCTCAGGTCATATTTTGCCCATATGTGGTCTATAGACTGGCTATACACGCACCCACTATACATCCCTGGCTATGTATATAGGAGGGCAACTGTAATCGGATACATAATTTGGAGAATTGGATGATTTCCCCCTATGCGGAAGCCTTCCTGTGTGTTTCTTACCATGCATATAACAGAGCAAATACAACATGCATAGAAGTCAAGAGGCCCTCACAGGAGAGGAAAAGGCAGAGCAACAACTAAGCAAATCTCTCCCTCCACATGTGCTTAGTCGAGGGCAGCACTTTCTCCTCACAGTACATAGCTGAATATTTCTGATGCAAAGTTCAGGGAGTGGCAGAAAGAGAGAGTGTAAAGAGGTTTGAATGAATATCTGTGGGACGTGAGTCATGAGTCAGTCGTAAGTGCTGAGCAGCGGGGGCGCCCCAAAGCACTCTATCTCCGGTGTCCCCCTGCAGATCTACAGTAACTCCCCTCCCAACAACTGCAGCTGTGAATGCCAAAACCTCGTAACCACTTCATCCCCACTCCCATCCCCACCCTGCTGCTCCCTGCCAGTTATTTGAAAAGGATTCCCTCCTTAGCTTAGAGAGCCAAAACCATGTGTAATGCCTCCTTGTCATGACTATCTTTAAAATTTACAGCCTAAACCCTACTTAGCCATTAATGTTGATAGAGTTTTACAGAAAGAGAAGCAGAAGCAGTAAAACAACTGTGCGGTTCACAAATTTTTTAGCATGTCCTTATCTGTGTTTGGAGCTGTGTTTGGTTTTAACGTTTCTGATAAGAGCTCACATGAAATACTTTAATATCAGAGCAGAAAAAGAGTTTCTCTGAGAAATAAATAAGCGCCTTTTCTTTAAGTTACACCCTTATAATGTGGAAAACACCCATTAAATGGATACAAAGGGGACATCTAAACATTACTTGTTTCTCCTGACCAACAGATGGAAACTGGAAAGTATGCAGTTTTTCTATTACTGATTATCTATTATTAATCCAGCATTTGTCATATAAAGAAGAAGTGTACTGTTTGACTGATCTCCTTCCTCTACTGGCCTTTTATTGGTGTACTGAACTCATCAGACTGATTAGAAGTTGTTTACATATTTAAACATGTGAAAGATTCCTAGTTTGACCCCAGGAGGAGACACAAATCGATTTGTAATTGGGATCGAAATAAACACACTGGAAGCGATTTGCTCGAAGCTGCTAGCTTGTCGTCAACGGACAGCCAAACCTCTGGTTGCCCAGGTAACACTCTAATATAGGGGTGTCAAACATAAAGCCCAGAATTGAGTCGGCAAAGACGCCAAATCCGCCCACTTGACAGGTTTGGAAAATGTGGGCACATATTTTCCACTTTCACTGATCTGACCCACTTAAGAAAGTGGGCAGTATGTGGCCCTTGATGTAGAATGACTTTCACGTATTTAACAAGCAGATCATATGCCAATCAACAGTATTCTTCGCTTTCATTGGTAGTTACCTCTGTTGCTCACCTGCAGGTATTTCTCCCATAGTCACAGGCTTTAGGAGCAGCCAAAAGTAGCAGCTGATAAGCTCATAATTATTCCACTTAATCACACAGACTTTGGGAAAATGAAAACACCACTACAGTTATAATTTCAGCTATTATCAATTACTAAAACAAACATTGTGCCACTTTCTGTGTTGCAAGACTCCTTCTCCTTTTTTTTTGGCTATTCAGCACATCCTTTCCCTTTCCTGTTGCCCCTCAATAAAACTCCAGATTCACTCCCAGACAGACCGCGGGAGTTTTAGCTCAGTTAATTATTAATTTATTCAGTTTTTCCATTTGGATTATAATTAAGTTCAAGTCTTCTCTTAAATAAAGACAAGTTTCTTTAGTTTCATGATTCCACAATTTTCCTGATTATTTAGATTTTTTCATCTTCAACAGAAAAGCCATAAATGATCTTTTATGTTTAACTTCATAACTAGTTCAAGAAATTCAGCTTCACTTCATGTAAACTGCAGCTCACTGACACTGTTGGCTACGTCTCATGGTTGAGTGCTTCAGTTATTTTCCTCATCATGTCGTGTTAGTCATGGCCCCAGTTTCCTGTTGCAGGAGCACGGCTGACTGAGCATTGGGCTGCCCCTTCTCGCACCCCACCACCCCCCTTCTTTTAACACAGGTAGTAGTGGATGGGAAGGGTGACATATTTTTCCTGGTCACTTTGCCAGCTCTTCCACTTCGGTAGCCCTACATCTCACTTCTCCCAGAGTGCGCTGCCAGATCTTAAGAGCTTCGCTGAGCAGGGTTTTTGCATGCATGTCCGGCTCCATTATATAAAAACAACAACAACAACAACAACAGTGTAATCTCATTGAAATCCGATAACTAAATGAGCTTCTGAGCATCACTACGGATGGCCAAAAGAGCAGATGGCACTTATTCCCCTGTATAAATATGTGATTTCCTATAATTAAAAATGACTAAACACTGTTTATGAGTGTGTCCGCTGTGATTAGTTCACCAAACACATGCACACAAAAGCAAACAAAGGGGGGAACAAAGTTCTTTTAATTTCTCATTATTGTAGCAGTATGTGGTAAGTTCAGCTTAGGATCCCAGAGGGTATTTTTAGGGTGACTTGTTGAGTTCATGCAGTGAATTCAGCATGTTAAAGCACTTTCCCCCCCACAGCTTTCCTAACCCTTCATGCTATTGGCTCACTGGGTCACATGATCAGACTCTGACCATTTTAATGGTCCAATAAAAATAAAGGAAGCCTTTGGCAGGGGAGGGAAAAGGAAGTTGTCTGTGTATGTCCCTTTCCTTCTGTTTTTCTGACAATGAATGTACAGTACAAGCATGTTTGGTGATTATCAACAGCTCTCTCAGTTCACCAGCTGTCACTGCTGTTTCTTTTTATATTTTCCTGGATCCTGGGTTTTCAAACAAGTGATGTAGTTTCTCAGAAATTTTAGCAAAAACCTACACAGACACTCACTGGTTCCTGGTACAGAGTACAGGAAAGTTTGGGGAATGTAAACATGCTGCCACCACACAAAGGAAGCACTCCAGATTTCCCATTCATCTCCACAGATTAAGAACATCTCATGGAGATTTACAGTCAGCCTTTTCTGGATGGTGGAGGGCTGAGTCAGCCAGAGGAACATAAGTCACAAGACAGTAGTGATGTGCTCTAACTGTGAGTCACTTGTACCAAGCCACCTATGATTGTACAACCATTCATTTACTCATATCCATCCACACTTGACACATTCAACAGCAAATGAAAATCCAAAATCAAATTTAAAAGTCTTGAATAATCAGGCCTCCTCTTATCTTAAAGACCTCATAGTATCGTATCACCCCATTAAAGCACTTCAGTCTCAGACAGTTCTTGGAGTATTTAAAAGTAGAATGGGAGGCAGAGCCTTCAGCTTTCAGGTCTTCCTCCCCTCACCCCACACCTGTCGTGGCAGATGGTCGCCCCTCCCTGAGCTCGGTTTTACCGGAGGTTTCTTCCTGTTAAAAGGGGGGTTTTCCTTCCCACTGTTTCCTTCCCCCACTGCTCTTGGGGGGATTTAACAAAATAAAGCACATTGAGGCAACTGTTGTTGGGATTTGGCACTATATAAATAAAACTAAGCCTTTAACTATGAAGTGAATGAATGGATCACTCACACGATAAGCTATAAAAACTACTATTGGAGACCAGAAAGAATGGTACACTGAAGGTAATTCTAGCAAAACTGAAAAGACTGGAGTTCTGCTGTTGGACATTTTTTTAAACATGGGTTGTTCTGAAAAGCTAAACTAAATTCAAGTGTGGTACTTAACAGGATGTCACTGTTGTAAAAAGGCAGTTTGTGAAATTTCTTCCTTCCTAGATTTTCCACCAGTAGCTGTAAATAGTTTTATTGAAAAGTGGAAGTGTTTAGTAACTACAGGAATTCAACCACAAAGTGGAAGACCACATAAAGTTACAGAGAGGGGTCGCCAAGTGAGTAAAAATCACTAACAAACTGCAGACTCAATAACTGTGGAATTGAAACCTCCACTGACATTAACATCAGCACAAAAACTGAACGCCAGGAGCTTCAAGACATGGGTTTCCCAGGCTAAGCAGCTCCTGTCGCTGTAATGTGTTGGTGGCCCAGTACTTTTGCCCATATAGTATATTTTAAATATTATATATCTTTAAAAAAAAGTGGCTGTTTTTATTTTAAACAACCATATGGAAGTAAAAAAAAAAAAAAGGATGAAATAGTAGCTTATTATAATACGTTGCTGATCAAAGTATCACCAGTTCATCTATATTTATATACAGCATACTGCAGTACACAATTCATTCCAACATACTTTAAAGTTTAGCATGTATTTTTCCTGGTATTACTCACACAAATACTGTGTTTTTGTAAAAGGAAACAAACAAGGATTCACTAAATAAATCTTTTTCGCAGGATTAGTTTTAAACTTTTTTAACATAAAAATGTTAGAAATTTGTAATTAGAATATAAACAGGTTATACAATATCTATCACTGATAAACAAAACAGTTTACGTATGATAAAGTAATAACGTGTAAAATATAACGAGAGTCATAAACTATCCCACTCATTAGTTGATAAAAAAAAACTTGGTCACTTCATAGTTAAAGGCTCATAAACTGCTGGGCCTGGTGATTTATTACAACTGGTTTGATAAGGATATTGAGTTACATCTCAGTCACTTGGCACTAAGTGTTTGCTCAATGCTTATTCTCTGTTTAAGTTATTTAATGAATTTCCTAAATTTAGACTGCTGTAAATCTGATATTGACTTTACACTGAAGATCTATCCATGTATATATGAAGATGGACAGATGGATGAAGTTACATTTTTTTCATAATCGCATGATACGTCATCATTGGTGGGGACAGTGTTAAGCCATATTGAAAAAATTATCTCTACAGATATTGAAGAAAACATCATCTATAATTTTAAGGGTCGTGGTGTTGTTGGAGCCTATTCCACGCTGATATAGGCAAAAGGTCCCGAGTCTGTCACAGTTCACGCATGCAGTCAACTAATAACAAAGCTCACATTGATGAGTTTGGATTTTCGGAAGAAAACCACAAAGCCACAAAGAAATCCTGCAAACTCAACCCAGAAAGGTCAGCAGGTCTGAACCCAGAACCTTCTTGCTGTGAAGAAACACTGCTCACCACTGCACCTCTGTCCTGCCCTTTGGCATAGTCACAACATCTAATCTAATTATCTTCTATTTCTGGGCACAACGTTTTTTCATCTATATGGTGTTTTAAGTACTGATTCGGGTTCATACACACATAATTTATACTCACCACTCTTAATTATTAATTGATTGATGATTTTATTATTGTGCTATGCATAATTTACATTTGTCCATTCCCAACAGGTTTATAAGCCACCAAGAACAAATAACCAGAACCAGGGAAGCCTCGTCACTTACAAGTACTGGAGAAATAATCGGACCTGACGTCTTTTCTGACCTTTGGAAACAAAGCTTTGGCAAGAAGACTTAAAAGGGCAGAAAAGTCCACATTTTGAGCCCTGCACAT
>NW_024582857.1:414672-418584 GCF_018398535.1 Haplochromis burtoni | reverse complement strand
CCATGCTTGTCTGTGTGTGTGTGTGTGTGTGTGTAAAATAAATGCTTTCCTGATAATAGATAAAGAAAGTCAGTGCAAACTTATGAACACAAAATATATTCTTCCTCCATCATTTGTGTTCCTTTAGTCTTGTAATATTCCACTGACACCTCCTCTACTGTATGTCACAGAAAACCAAGTTAGCCCAACACTTATTCATTGTTCAGTGGACACTTTGTAGTTTATGTTGTTGCTAAAACAATAATTTAGACAATAATGAAATATGATATTTAGGTTTCATTGGTGGTGGTGTAATGGATTGAAATGTGTTTTAAAATTCTGTTTCATTTTTGTAAGTAAAATAACAATAAAAAGACAAAAATGAAGGAAAAAAAAGCAAAACATAAGGCAGGCCAAAAAATAATTGGACTAGACCAGTGAAGTCACCAATGAGCTTGACAGCGTGGGAAAGTGGATGTGAAAGCATAGTTAGAGACCAAACTCCTGGGAAGCAGGCAGGTGTGTGATTGATTCAGTTCAATTCAATTCAATTCAGTTTTATTTATACAGCGCCAAATCACAACAACAGTCGCCTCAAGGCACTTTATATTGTAAGGTAGACTCTACAATAATACATACAGAGAAAAACCCAACAATCAGATGACCCCTATGAGCAAGAACTTTGGCGACATTGGAAAGGAAGAACTCCCTTTTAACAGGAAGAAACCTCAGGTAGAACCAGGCTCAGGGAGGGGCGGGGCCATCTGCTGCGACCGGTTGTGAAAGAGAGCCAGAGATTGATAACAAGTATGATTCAATGCAGAGAGGTCTATTAACACATAGTGAGTGAGAAAGGTGACTGAAGAAGAAACACTCAATGCATCATGGGAATCCCCCAGCAGCCTACACTGAATACAGATCTTCCTTATTGAACTTATGCATAACCTTTGAAATGAAATAAAAATAAAAACTAATGAGAAACTATAAGAACTCTAGAGTGATTCAACATATTAGAAGAAAGGAAAGAAACAGAATGAAGCCAAAGTTTGCATAAGTGTTGAAAAAACTTCCCCAAAGGGTAGTTCAATCAGACACTGCAGATATATTTGATTGAGATATATTAATTAAGGTGATGTGAAAAAACAACAACGGTAATGTGCTCAAATGACACATCAGGTCAATCACATTACGCAGCAATAAATTAAGTCCAATAGCAAATCAATTATTTAACATCCATATGGCACATATTTACCACACACAGAGAGCTTATTTGTATACAGCTTGATCCAAAGTGCTTTGTAAATATGGACTATAATACCCACTAAGATAAAGCACAGGCAGATTAGTCACACAGTATGCCTCTGGCAGTTAATGACATTAAGAAGGGTCATTCAGTTGTCATTAAACTGGGAGAAGAGGCTTTTCACTCCCACTAACTGCAACAAATATAGTGGGCTTTTCTTTGAAACAAATAAATTAGACAAAAGACAATAAAAATAAGCCATGCAGATGTACACGTGAAAGGTCATTATTTTACCCCAACACGTTAGATGGAGCCTGTAGCAGCAACTGAAATGACAATGTTTAATTTAACAACACTAGGCCAATAAATCAAGTCAGTTTGAGTTATTGGAGAACAAAGTTTACATGCACACATTTGGATGATAGAAGCAAATGCTAAAAAGCCAGCAGGTTTGGTTTATGTGAAAAGAAAAAAGATTAGCTCTTCTGAGTGTCCTTACCTTAAAAATAAAGAATGAAATTGAAATATGTTATTAAAACTAATTCCCAACACTTACCCCAAATTACCCCAAATCTTGAAACACAACAAACAAAAACAGAACAAAAACATTAATTACTAAAACCATTCATGGAAATGGTTCTACTATTGAGCTCTGTAATAGGATTTTTGACACTGACTTTCTAATAATAACGTTCAGAGCCAGAACCACAACCCCAGGCAACATTTACTGACAAAGAAGACATGAATAATAATGGTTAGATGGAAGTGGTAGCCTGATGGTTCTTTGGTGTTCCCAGTTGTGTTTGGTAGCATCACAAGGCCAACCTGGACATGGCTTTAAATGAATGTTTGTTGGCTTTCCTGAAGATGATCTACTAAAGTCCAGCTGAAAAGTTCCTCACTGAATTTCAAACTCACCCAGAGCCTTCGAGTACCAGTCATCTCCATCCATGCTAATGTACCTGAAACTGGATACGCCATGATCAAATACAGCCCTGTGACTGACTGGTGACCTGTCCAGTGTATGAAACTGTATTGAAAGCCAATATTGACAGGAAAGCCTTGCACACCCAGACACATCTGTGATGTGACACATGTGATATGTCAGTTATACATGGGTGTGGCACATGAAGCTATGGCTTTTCAGATGTAATACATTATGAATCTTAGCACATCAATGATACTAATGCAATACATCAATGAGGAGTCTAAGGAGCTTGGAAAGAAAAGCATCCGGACTTCTTTAAGTTTCCTTGAAGACGTTTCACCTCTCATCCGAGAAGCTTTCTTGTTGTTAATAGCTCACTTTAATTATGTTACAGTTACATCCACTTGGATTTACAACCCATCGTAATCTGTCAAATCCCCGGTGTGCATTCTGAGGCATATTACCTAAGTTCCTGACTTAATGATACTGAGGTCTTATCCGGGGAGACTGCACACAGAAACGCTGTCATAAATGTACACCAGAGTCTTTAGTGAGTTTCGCTGTGCAGCAATTAAACGAGGAGAGAAGGAGGGGAAACAGTCAATATTCTTACTGAGAAGAGAGCACAGTGAATTAAGCTCCAGCTTCTGGCTTCTCATTAGCATTTTATTATACTGCTCCATCACCATGCATAGCAACAAGGCCAAAAACCTCACCAAGACCTTAAGCTGCACTATTTTTCATGGTGGGTTATGTAACACTCATGACACCGTGTGTTCTGCTCAGCTTGGTGAGAGGCAGAGTAAGCACAGAGGACAATCCATCAAAAATCCTTTTCTTAAAACCCCTGCAAGTAGAATTTAAACCCTTAAATGGACCTGCCTCTAAAGCTTGTGCATACTAAAATGTTAATGTTAGAAACTTGTCTCCAAATGTTGTGTGGTGGTCAGACATGCTTTGGCATGCTAGGTCTCAGATTAGACAGCTTTACTGCTTTTAAAGTAGTCAGCAGGACAAAGTCACCTTCAATTATCAAGCTCAAGAAAAGATTCTGGAGAAAATAACACCTCATTTCCCACTGATATCTGTTTCTCCACTTATAACTACCTTTGCCTGCTCTGCTAAAAAGACATGCAATCTACTGTTTACCCTATAAGTAAACTATAAATACATCGCAGAGTATTGCCCAAATATTCTTGACTTTAACTGTAGGGCTAAACTGTAATCTCAAAATCAATACAGCTTTTAAAGCCATGAAATCTAGCTGAGGAAATAATGGTATTGGAAGACAAGCATCAAGAGCACAAAGCATTCTTGGAAGCTCCTTGTGTGAATGTTTGACTTTGATGCTGAAGAAATCTTAAAACCACTTCAAGGTCATCTCCTCCTCCACTTCAGGGCTGTTTCTACTACTCCTACTTTATTTCGATTAACCCTAAAAGTCAATTACATCTGGTGAACAGGTTGGTTGGTGAGCAAATGATGAATGTTGATGATTAAATTCCAGTTGGTCACACAGCACCATGGAGGAAATATTCATTGTGTGAATGTCAACAAAAGTCTTACTTCTGACATCATGTGCGGTTTGTTTGGATAAAAGAGTGATGCCTGTTCTCTTCACATGTCTTTAGGCCTGCAGTTTCAGCATTTCAAATTAACTCTACATGAATTGGGACAAAGTGTGACTACTTCAGAAATGTCCCAAATATCAATGTTAAATACACGTAGACATTGAGGGCTAGCAGGAGGGACCATGCGCTTA
>NW_024582857.1:377058-384228 GCF_018398535.1 Haplochromis burtoni | reverse complement strand
AGGTGCAGGCTGTGTAAAGATGCCCCAGAGACAATCCAGCACATAACAGCAGGGTGCAAGATGCTAGCAGGCAAGGCATACATGGAACGCCATAAATAAGTGGCCAGCATAGTGTACAGGAACATCTGTGCCGAGTATAACCTGGAAGTCCCGAGGTCAAAATGGGAGATGCCCCCAAGGGTGGTGGAGAATGAGTGTGTCACACCTCAAACACAAGTATGTTTCTTACCAAAGCAACATCCACATTACAGTCTCCTTCACTTACACTTGGGCTTCACTTTTCTTCACTCAGTGAGTCAGTGTGAGATCAGATTTTCTAAACCAAAATAAGGAAAGCAGGTTTCCAAAAGTAAAGCATCTCTTCCTCAGAGGCTCCTGTGTTTATTTTGTTTTGTTTGTCAGCATATGATAATACATAGATGTTAGGATGCTAGCTGGATTTATGTTTTCTGTTAAAAGTTTTGCTTTATGTCCTGTTTTATAGCCAGACTCCATTTGTGATCTACAATTTATCCACTGATGATTTGCATATTGCATGAGGCTTGGTTTGGCGAGTGAAAGAACCACAACAGAAGGCTGGCAGGATAGCAAGGCAAACACCCATAAAGGCAGTGTTTCGTGATTCATCACTGCCTGGCTTTGAGAATCAGATGATGTTTACAGCAGCCTGGATGGACAGAAAGGCATTGTTTGACTGAATATAAATTGTGCTCTGTCTCTGCTCTCTCAACTAAAAGTACAAGAAAAAAATCTCAAGCTGCATTATAGCACAGTACTGTCCCACTGTCAATTAAAATTGTTTGAGATATAAAACATTGCATCTCCTTTACAATATGAGCAAAGTTATATGGTGTACTTTTATCACAACAACAGAAATGATCTGAATTTCACTGTCCTTTTCCCTGCAGTCAAATTATTGTTTAAGTGAAGGCAGTAAGCAAAACGAATGATGTGCGATGCTCCTCGAAACCAAATGATAAAGTATTCCTTGTGGAGAAATTGACTCACAAAACAAGAGATTTTCCTAATGAAATTCAAGAGCAGTAATAATGTTCACTCATATATTCAGAGCAGGCTGAAAGCATCGGTCTACAAAGAGTGCTGGTGTCATCATGTTTTCGCATGATGTCACCCACTGGTTTGAGGACTTTAGTTAATATGAATGGCAGCTTTCATGGCTTACATATTACCAGTAACAATGAGCAAAAGATGTGCAGACAAAACAACAAAATGTAAATATTAAGGCTACAACGTTTCTCCTGAGATTAGTTTCAAGCCTTCACTCTAATCCAAACCATTTCCTGCATGTCATTCCCCTTTCTCTGTAGAAAACGGGGAGACCTCTTCACACACCGAGGTTAATTTTAGAGTTCCATAGGGCAGTGTTTCGGAAAACCTTTGGAGCCACAGCACATATTTCACACTAGAAAAATCACACGACACATCACCAAACAAAAATGTCACACAAAGCATATGGATAATTTTTCCCTGTGCACCAGGCATAGTGCAATAGGCTCAGTTTGTCCCCTGTATACCTTTCTTCTGATCACCACTCATGCTAGGGCCTTCATCTGGGTCTGAATCTTCTCCAGGACCCAGGTCAGACTGACTACTTTTTCTTTTCAAATATTTATCTATTGCTGCATCGTTTCACAGCATGACTATTATGTAATTTCTTCTTCGTCTTCTGTTTTACTGGCAGTTGGCAACCCATTAAATTAGATCAGGTACTGCCCTCTAGTGGAAGAGAATGTAATTGTTCTGCCCGTTACTCACGCCAATCGCTTAGAGTACTAATCAGGTGGAACCAGATGATCTTCCATGGCACACCTGATCATTTCTCACGGCACACCTATGTGCCGTAGCACAGTGGTTGGGAAACACTGGCATAGGTTTCCAAGCTTGGACCATCTGATTGTTGGGTTTTCTCTGTTTTCTTTGTATTATCGCTGGGTCTTTACCTTACAATATGAAGCACCTTGAGGCAACTGTCCTTGTGATTATATAATTGAATTTAAAGCATGTAGAGTCCAAAATTAAGAAGTTAAATATATCATTAGTAACATGTGAAACGTTGCTGTGTAAGTAACACAAGAACTAAAACAAATATCAAACAACCTGGAGAAGAACCCAGCATGATTGTTGGGGTTCATATATACCTTCAGATGACCACAAAACCCCGGTGACACACATTTCTCTGAATAAGCCACTCCCCTAATCAAAGCAGCCACAAAAACGTGGAAGTTGAATTAAAGGCCAAGAAACTATTGGAATAGTATTTCATTTTGACTCAAGTAAACAAACAATGGACCAAATTGGAAGGATGAAAGCAATGTTCATTTTGACGGCAAATTTTAATCTAGTTTTATTTCTAGTCTTTTCTTAGTCTTTTGACTAAAACTTTTTAGTTTAGTTTTTGTTAAAAGGCTAAATTCGTCATAATCTAGGCATTTACATTCTTTTTAGTAAAGTAAAAAGTGTAAAAAGTACTGACCAAACCATTCTGTGAGCTAGCAGACAAAAGCTGAGCTTTCTTAAAGCTTTGAATCCCGTGACATGTGGCATCAAACTAAAACATTCAATTCAATTCAATTTTATTTATATAGCGCCAAATAACAACAGTCGCTCAAGGTGCTTTATATTGTAAGGCAGACCCTACAATAATACATACAGAGAAAAACCCAACAATCATATGAGCAAGCACTTTGGCGACAGCAGGAAAGAAAAACTCCCTTTTAACAGGAAGAAACCTCCAGCAGGACCAGGCTCAGGGAGGGGCGGGACCATCTGCTGCAACCAGCTGGGGCGAGAGAAGGAAGACAGGATGAAGACATGCTTTGGAAGAGAGACAGAGATTAATAACAGATATGATTCAATGCAGAGAGGTCTGTTAATACATAGTGACTGAAGAAGAAACACTCAATGCATCATGGGAATCACCCAGCAGCCTACAGCTATTGCAGCATAACTAACGGAGGGCTCAGGGTCACCTGATCCAGCCTTAACTATATGCTGAAGAAGGTGTCAGTACATTTGATTACAGAGTTTGTCCTTGTGCACTAGTTTTATTTAGTTATCATCTTGTTTTCGTCAGAAGTATAACAAGTATGATGCAAATTATTGGTCATGGAAATCGACACTGGACAAAAGGTACAAATTTTATAGAGTTCACATTTAGAAGATATAGATGAATGGAGCAACAAAACATCTCCCTTTAACACAAGAATCCGCTGTTTGTTTTTTGAAGAATGACCAGTCTCAACCTTTACTGTACTTTACTTTGCTGTGTTTCCCAGCGTTTTGGCCACAAGGGTACTGCAGGTGGACGGCAGTGTTCAGGTTGACATTAAGTATGTACAATTAGATATTTTGTGAATTAAAGTGAATTAAAATGGTAATAGGAAGGGGTTTGTTAGTGATGTTATTCATTACTCTGACCTTTATCGCTCTGTATTAAGTCCCAGTGGACAGTGGGTCCAGCATTGGTCTTAAAACTTTGCATATGACTGGGTATCATCAGCAATATATAGCCAAGAGACTATATGTATGTTTGTTTGTTTTTTGTTGTTCTTTTCTTTTCTTTTCCTTTTTTTAAAATAAAGTTTTATCTTGTATTTTGTTTAGAGTGAAGATTGGGTGGGCCCTGTGGGAGCTTCTGGTTTTTAAACCGGCTGCTGCAGTCATGACTTTGGGAATGACTGCTTTACTGTATGCATTCTCTAAATAACTTTAAACCTTAATAACATTTTTCTTTCTAATCAGACAATAAGACTCACAAGTTCAGGAGGGAAGGTCCCATGCCGAAAACCTGTTAATGAACTAAAAGTGTTGTCCCTTGAAACATTGGCTGAACATTACACAAATTTGCTCTAACTTGACTATTTATTTTGGATATAAATGAGACCAAACAAATGTTGACAAGATTCATTTATCTCTGCTATTTGTTAACTGCCTGCCTGCATTTTTTAAAACCAAAAACTAGTCTAATAAGCAAAACAGATGATGTGTGATTCCTCTCAAAGAATAGTATTTATTGAGTACACGCTGTAAAGAAATTCACCAAGCCAAGTAATACTGAGGGTGTGACTTTCTCATATCATGTGAAAGGTTCTTCTCTAAAAATAGAATAATGATCATAATAACAAATGTGAGGAATGTCAAAAGTGACATTTTTTTACTCTTGAAATTTTACTCTTTAAATTAATAAATAAAGGAGGAGTGACCAATCTGTGATGAACGCAAAACCTTAGATGGTTTGATGATCTTGACCATCAGAATTGATAACTGAATCGAGTCCCAACCCTTTACGAATTATAATATGCTTTCTGCTTCCACTTCCTGGTCCTCCTTGCCTTCCTCTTTCATTCCCGTTTCATTCCAGTTTCCTCAGTAGGTTCCTTGGAGGAGTCGATGCAGGATAACCAAGCAAAACCGATCACAGGTAGAGGGAGAGGATCAAACAAGGCTTTTCATTTGTCTTAGCAACCCTAGACGTTTTGTCTCAACTTGTTCAGTCCAGCCAAAAACCAGAGCCTACCAGTAAAAATGCCACTGCCAGCTAGTAATAAATAGGTAGATAACTATAGTAGTAATAAAATTTTAAAATTCTACAGCCAGAAGGTAGCGAAGAGAAGCAAAGGTATCCTGGAAAGGTGCAGCAAGACGCTGTCAGAATGGTAAGTTTTAAACTGGTCTAAAGACTTAAGGAAGCTTTATTTTTATATTGCTTAATTATTGAAGGGGGCAGGAGGGGTATACTGTGCACTACTGCTTTTTACAGTCACATTGTAACTTCAGAATTTACTACATTTCTATGGTGGAAGTGACCTATGGAGCAACAACAGCCATACTGAGTGGAAATATACTGTGGTAAGGATTTAGTGCCTCTAAAGTGACCACGACTATTTGCAAAATCTCTGCCTCTACACTGTTTAGCTTTGGGTAACTTTTAATCAAAATGTAACATTTCTCCCAATAGTGGGCACTTTTGTTATTAAGGTAAGGCTAATCTGAACAATCCAAAAAAGAATAGTTTATTTTTGGTTGATTGTTGTTATTATACTGCCTTTAACTGAATGGGGAGATGTGTTAAACATTTAACCAGGTGCATGTACAATAACCTTTTGAAGAAAGCCTACTTGGTATAGTAACTTATAAAGAGATATATTAAAATTAATGTAATGACAAACTATTGTAAGGTTGTAAAACTCTAGCCTTGTATCTCTGTGTGTGTGTGTCTTTTTTAAGACGTGTGTGCAAATTAATGACTGTCTTATCTGAAATAGGACACACTTTAATGTACATACGATTTTGAATGAACAGATTCCTGTTTTCAGCAACATTAATGTTCTTCTGAGTCACTTTGTAAGTTTGTTTTTGCTGCCTCAGTAGAAGTGATTGACAGTCTGAATCCCAGATCTGACATGAATTAGACAGCCTGTTTTGGGCAATAAACACCTCACCAACAATACTGAGCACTATGGGTTACCATGGCAACTGTCAAAGCTGATATTACAGCCACCCCTTCTAGCCAAAATGAAAAAATAAATGTGACGCAGAGATGCTGATGGTACATACAAAGCAATAATGTAACAGTAGCATCTATACGATGACGTCATAGATCTTCCTGTATGTGTGAGCTTGCAGTCGTTCCATATGGTTGCACGTGTCACTCAGGGCTGTTTTGGAGATGAATGAGAAAGGAGCTTCTCAAAGTCTGCAGGGAGGTATTCTTGGATCAAAACACACCGTTACCATCTGCACAACCAAAGCCAGAAGGAGCAATTATCTCACACATGGACAGGATATTTTCACCCATTCTCATATAATTTTTTACCAAGCCCATAATGATTATGTAAAGCAGTCAAGTGTGCTGGAAATGCCTTTAGACATTCTACTTCATTAGAGGAGACAGGCAGGTGAGATTATAGCAAGCTGTAACTGTTTTTAAAACCTGATTTCTGATGTCAAACAGATTCAGGTGGACATCCACTTGAATGGCTTCCAGGTAACAGATGGACTTTTGTCCATCTTAACTGGATGGATATTCTGCCTTCTTAATGTGTTGGAGGTAGTTGTGTTTTGTCAAAGACTATTTGTTTAGAGCCCTTTTCTACTGATCTAATTTATATTATGAAGAAAAAAAAAGGAGGGGGGAGGGTGGCATTTAAGACATGAAGGTCAGTTGGGTAAAAAGATGCAGATTAGGTAATCCAAGGATTACCAGTCATGTAAATGAGCTGTAAATTTTACCTCAGAATAGATCTTATGTCATGTATGAGGTGCATTTTCAACATCAACTGAAGGCACTTTTCTGAATTAGGCTGGCATGGTTGAAATACAGCAAAGGAAGTGCTACATGAATTAAAAGATTCAGGGTTTTGGTTCAGTATTTTGTCAGTGTGTGTGTGTGTGTAGACCTTTGACTATTGTTGTATATAAAAGGGATGCAAAACTCTAACCTGCGAACTCCACATTCAGTACTTCCAGTATAATGACAAAGTATATTATGTTTAATTCACAAAAATGTGTTTATTTTATATGAATTAAAATGAAGGAATACATGAAGGAAAGGAAAGCTGTAGATGAGGTGGGAAGGAGAGGTGTGGTGGTAGAAGAAGGACGAGAATAGGTTCGGGGTAAGCAGCGTATACTTGAATTTAAGTCAGGGAAACATCAGACAAATTGCCATGCTGATGTTTATGTGTTCAGAGTCCAGCTCTGCTCACAAAAAACAAAATGCATTTTCATATCACAGAATAGGAAATGACAAGGAAAGGTCATTCACAGATGTTAATGTGTAAACCATACTGAATGTGAAAAATACCTTTAAATTAGGTCCACATACACATTTAATGGTCTGAAATGTATATTTATCTTATCGTGAAACTGCATGCATATATTAAGTTGCATTTTCAAAAATATAAACAAACATGAGAAGATCCAATGTCTCCTGGATTTAATCCCTGATGACCTTGCTCTTCTTTCTCACTCCTTGAAATTGTGGTAGCTGATATATAAAAAAAGGTTTAAAGAGA
The DNA here is from genome assembly GCF_018398535.1 of Haplochromis burtoni. Lineage (NCBI taxonomy): Eukaryota > Metazoa > Chordata > Actinopteri > Cichliformes > Cichlidae > Haplochromis > Haplochromis burtoni. The sequence goes on along the minus strand of NW_024582857.1, from coordinate 377,191 downwards.
CTGCTGTATATCTGTCAATTCAGATATTCAGCATAACTACAGTGGGGCAAAAAAGTATTTAGTCAGCCACCGATTGTGCAAGTTCCTCCACTTAAAATGATGACAGAGGTCAGTAATTTGCACCAGAGGTACA